>NC_056570.1:9682885-9695385 GCF_013358625.1 Macadamia integrifolia
AAAAAAAAAAAAAAACCCTATGCCATTTTGGCGCAAAAAACATCCAAACTACTGCGGGCAAGAAAAGACTGCTCTGCCCTCCCCTTGTTTTGTATTGAAGATGCTCTTGTGCATCCTTGCATTTGCCCGTGCGCCTGCCATACCCTATGCCAGACCGGTAAGGTTCTTTCACCCTATATATATATAGGGAAAAGGAACCCTTACCGGTTCTATTCCGTACACCTCTCACATAGTCCAGTGAAATGACCCGCTGCCTGTTGTGTGCTCTCTAGTGGCTGTGCTCCCCCATTGGAGGGCGTATGAGACACAACTAATTACCGTTCTTTCTTAAATATATATATATATATATATATTCACGGATATACTACAGCTACATATAAGGGAGGGAGAATGTTAAAATGATGGACTGATAGAAGGGTATTCTAACATCGATTCTCTGACATCTGGGATTCCTTGGATTGATGTCTTAATATAAAGTATACCCTTAGACCATCTCTGCCTAAAGGTTGTAGATTGGACCTCCAAGTGGCATTTTATGTTTTATTCATAAGAACAAATTGGTACAACCCAACAAAGCAACTTTCTAACAACATTACAAGAGGAAATTAACCCAAGAAGTTGAAACACCTTGAAAGTAAAACTTGAAGTAGGAATCAGAGAATTTAGAGAACCAAATAAAAGTAGGAATGATACACCAGCTAACACAATCACAAGCCAATTCCAAAATAGCATACGTAGAACCATTTCCAAATCCAAATGCCTTTTAACACTCACTCATGACTTAATTAATGTGCCATCATCTCAAGGCATCACATAATACTACAACCTCCTTGGCTCGCCAAATTGTTAGTGACTTGATTAATATCCAATTCAACCTTGATCACTTTTAGAAATTATTGCAGTACATCCTAACCTTGGCCATCCCAAAAAAAAAATGAGAGAGTCAAAGGAAAAATGAGTAATTACATAAGCATCAACGATCTACATGTCAACCGCAACCAAAATTTGACTGCAATGAAACTTTATTTCATGAGAGAGAGAGAGAGAGAGAGAGAGAGGGAGAGAGAGAATATTCAGCATTTTCTTTTTAAGAAAATCTTCCTTCACCCATAGTCACCCATAGTCAAACCTTGGCCATCCTAAGAAAAAAAAGAGAGAGTCAAAGGAAAAATGAGTAATTACATAAGTATCAACTATCTATATGTCAACTGCTACTGAAATTTGACTGCAATGAAACTTTATTTCATGACCATGAGAGAGAGAGAATATTCAGCATTTTCTTTTTGAGAAAGTCTTCCTTCACCTTAGTTAAACCTTGGCTAGCCTAAGAAAAATAAGAGAGAGCCAAAGGAAAAATGAGTAATTACATAAGCATCAACGATCTATACATCAACCACAACCAAAAATTGACTGCAATGAAACTTTATTTCATGACCATGAGAGAGAGAGAGAATATTCAGCATTTTCTTTTTGAGAAAGTCTTCCTTCACCGTAGTTAAACCTTGGCCATCCTAAGAAAAATAAGAGAGACCCAAAGGAAAAATAAGTAATTACATAAGCATCAATGATCTATATGTCAACCGCAACCAAAAATTGACTGCAATGAAACTTTATTTCATGATTGCAACAAAACTTTATTTCATGACCATATGAGAGAGAGAGAGAGAGAGAGAGAATATTCAGCATTTTCTTTTCGAAAAAGTCTTCATCCGTAGAAAAGAATGTACAAGAAAGGCATCCAAATCTAGATGGACATCTCAACAATACAAAGCTGATTACGACACAAAAGTCAATCGCCTCTCCACCTTCGGCATTGCTATCAGCAGAGGAAGCAAACAACTAAATAGTTAACAACACCCGCAACACCTTATCACGAGAACTTAAACCTTGATCTCTCTTCTAAGTCCCACCTAAAATAGTTAACAATAAAATGAGGCGGACACAACCACCGTGATCTCATAATTACAATCTTATTGACCAAAATCCAAATTGCCATTGGCAATTTTTCCAGAGATAGAGAACAGATTTTAGAAGGGTAATTGTAATAACCAATAGACAGGCCATAGTTTATGAAGCTCACCTTGTTTGTCCAGCTTCTGATAACTTCTCTTTGTTGCACTACTTGTGCTTGTTGCTGCTGCTGCTGCTGCACTAGGTTTCGTATTGAAAGTAGAATTGAATAATTATCCAAGAAACCCAAGGGGGTAGCGCAGTTGGTGAGCAACAAACTTGGTTCGATCCATAAACTAAGACGTCCTAAGTTCGACTCTCACTAGGCACACTTTGGGCCACTCACACGGGGGTGTGTAGTGCTTTTCACTGTTTTCAGTGAAAGTTGAATGGTTCTCATTCAACCTCAGTATAACCCGGTCCATCCCATTATTATTTGTTTTGCAGAAGCTATCATTGCGAATGAAATATGCACCCTTAATAAGGGATCTAAAACCATCACACAATATTTTCTTTGTTTGGGTGATGTAGAAGAAGATTATAACTTCGTCAAAATCATCCCTATCGATTTCAAAGAACAATTTCCGATCATAAAGAACACTGTACCCATTCTTTTTCAGAAAATTCTCAAATTCTGTGATACTTATCCACCCATTTCCATCCATATCCATACTCCTAAACACTGCTACGGCCGACTGCTTAAGCTCATCTGTACCAGCTTCATAATAAGCAAAGGCAGCCTCACGTATCTCTTCCATCTCTCTCTCTCTCTCACGGTGTAAGCGTGTATGTGGTATGATGGTCTCTAGGTCTTTCTTCTTTTTTTCTTTTCTTTTTTTTTTTTCTTCGATGAATGAAAAATATATTAAAGCAGGAAAGAAAACAAATACAACATACAAAGCCAAATTTACTAGACCAGGGTGAAAACCCTACTAAGCCCCGAAGAGATAAGCCTCAAACCTCTAAAGGAGGGGACAAACCCAAAAGGGGGGGCAGGGGCGGAAAGAAACACGCCAAAGAAGGGAGGGATACAATGAAAAAGGGGAAAGGGAAAAAATTAGCAAAGAAGGGAGGGAGGGATACAATATGAAAAAAAAAAAGAGGGGGGAGGAACAATAAAAAGGAGAATGATACAAGAAAATGTGGGAGACGGTGATAGAAGAGAGGAAGGTTGCAAGAATATGCCTAATCTAAGGGGGTGGAGAGAAGAGAAGAAAGTCTCACGAAGAAGTCAGTCCAACAAGAGTTTCAAGATGTTCAAAAGTCAGTCTAAATACAAAATGGAAATAAATATTGACTGTTACATTTAATAAGATGTTTGTCCTTTTAAATATTGTGGTCTTAGATAAAAAGTCTTCATCTTACCCGAAAAAAATAAAAAGTCTTACAATCAAAATTGGAATCTCAGAAATCCTAGATCGAATTGGTCCCCAAGATCTTGAAAACCTAGTGATTTGATTAAAAAAGTCTTAGAATCAGTCAATCCGTCCGATCCAATTCTAATTTTTAAAACAGTGGTAGATAGATGAAGTTGTGGTACCATTATTATTATTTTATTTTATTGCTAAAAGGATACTTTTATTAAAATAAAGGGAATAAAAACAATCAAGGAAAAAACATTAACCATTGTAATGGCCTGAAAATAATGATTATGAATAAGATTAAGGTATTTTAGATTGAGAGGCATCAACATTGATATGAACGCAAGTTATTAGGGGTACGATGTCTTGTATTTTATCGCTTGCAAAAGTGAGTTAAATTAAAAGTACCATTAAGAAGCCGGAGGCTTCAAGGCCTGGAAGAACTTCTCCATTGTTTGACCATAGTGCCAATGATTTGAATTTAACATGGGCTATTTATGAGTTAATGCACTGGCCTTTTTTTGCTAAAGGTCAGCAAATGAATATTATTAGAAAAAATATATGGGAAGAACAAAGAACTATTGTTTTGCTATTCCACCTTCGGCATGGCCATCAGCAGAGATAAGACAATCAAAAGAAAATTACATAAATCTATATCTTGGTCGTTTATGAAAGTCCCAATTTAAATCAGAAGCTATAAAAAGAGGAGATTTAGTCCAGGAAGTTATGGCTTTGCAAGTTTATCTGCCACCATGTTTATCTCTCTATAGCAATGAGATATTCTCCATTCTATGTTGTCCAAATACTGCATTTTGCTTAAAGCACCAAGGGATCTCTTGATTCCTTATTGCATTGACAACTGCTATAGAGTCACTATCAATCCATAATTTATTTAACCCATTGCTGAAAGCCATTTGGATCCCAATAGAAAATGCTGAGAACTCTGCCATATAGTTTGTTCTAACACCTTCATAATAAGCAAAACAGCCAAGAGGGGATCCTACATCATTCCTTAGAATACCACTTGCACCTGAGCATCCCGGGTTACCAAGCGAACATCCATCCATGTTTAGCTTGTGGTAACCTAGAGGAGGGAAAGTCCAAAAAATCTCAAAAATCCTTTTTTCCATGGGGTTTCGAAGTCATCACCATCAATTTTTTAGAGAGAAGAAGATTTGCGACAGTTGTAACTTGAATTTCATTTATAGAGGAGAAATCTTGAAGATTTCTATGAATTGCTGCTACCACAGAGGATGAAGGCTGAATTTTATGATCAAATAGTCTTCTATTTCTCTCCAACCATATGTTAAAAGGAACAATGATTAATAGAGGGGCCCACACCGTATTACAATGGACTGTTCTTGCCTTGCTCTTCCTCTAGGAAAATAGTTCTTTAATTGATGGAAATCCGCTCCATCTTTGAGTGAACAAGTTTAAGAAAACTGTCCAAATGCTAACTACATATTCACACTCCAGGAAAATATGGTGAAGGGTCTCTTCACTCTTGCAACAGAGACTACACCTTGATACCAGAGGTATTGCTTTGTTGGCAATTTTGTCATCCGTTGGTAACTTTTTGTGGATCAACCTCCACCCAAATAAAGAGAAGCGAGGAGGAAGACCCTTGATCCAAATCATGTGATGCCAGCTAACCACTAGATTCTTCTCACACATTCTTTCCCAGGCTGAAGCAACCGAGAACTGACCCGATTCTGTCAAGGTCCATACCCTTCTATCAGATTTTGGAACTGATGGAAGAGGGATGGATTGAATACGATCACAAATTTCCTGCAAAAAAAGAGAGTCTACCGTTGGCAAGTTCCATTCCCCATCCATTATAAAATCTGAAATTTTGGCATTTAAAGAAGGGGAAATAGGGTGAACCCCAGATATCTCCTCATATAAGCTTTGATTACTAAGCCATCGATCGTACCAGAAATTTATGGACATCCCATCTCCCACTATCCATCTCTCAGAGCGGAAAACAAAATCCCATATTTTACGGAGACCTGGCATAATCGAAGATCTTACACTTCTTTTTAGAGACCCATCAGCAGCCATAAGCCTACCACGGAGAAAAGAGGCTAAAGTTGAGTTCTCAGATTTTATGTACCAACCCAATTTCGCTAGCATAGCCAAATTGACTTCTTTGAGGTATCGAATCCCTAGACCACCTTCTGTCTTGGGTTTGCATAGCGTACTCCATTTCACTGTCACCGCCTTGTGAGAGTTGGCGTCCCCACTCAAAATAAAATTTTGAACCCACTTTTCCATTTGCTGAATAGAAGAGACAGACCATAGATAGATTGAGAAATTATGTAATGGAATGCTACTGACCCCTGTTTTGACCAACTAAACTCTTCCTGCCATCGACAAGAGTCTCCCTTTCCAGCCTGCAAGTCTAGCTTTTGTCTTGTCCATCAACGGAAGAATAACCTCTTTAGTAACTCAACCTTTACAGAGCTCCACCGCAAGGTACCGTGTAGGAAAATTGCATTCAGGTATCTTTAAAACCTTCTTGATTCTACGTTTTCTCCTGGCTGAAATTGAATTCATAAATATCTTGCTCTTCTCAAGATTTATATGTTGACCAGAGCATGCTTGATATGAGTCAAGGAAACATTTTAAATGCTTTATGCCACGCAATTCTGCATTAACAAAGATTAGAAGATCATCAGCATATAAAAGATGGGATGGGTTAGAATATTTCTTGGCCCTGGAATTCCTTTCACCATTCCTCTATTTTGAAGATCCTGTAATCCTCTACAAAAGGTTTCCTCTGCAATGATGAATAACATTGGAGATAGAGGGTTTCCTTGTCGCAGACCTCTACTGACTTCGAAGAAACCCACTGGACCACCATTGACTAGCACTGATAGGCTCGAAGAGACTAAAATCTGCTCAACCCAGTCTATCGAAGTTTGGCAGAAACCAAATTTTTCATGATATCAAAAAGGAAACTCCATTCAAGAGTATTAAACGCTTTCTGAATGTCCAACTTGAGACCAATGCAACTACCATAACACTTTGTAGACATCATATTAGTGAGCTCCGAGGCGACCCCAATATTTGAGAAAATTATTTTTTCCTTCTGAAAAGCTCCCTGTTCTTCAGAAATAAGTCTAGACAATGCCTCAATGAATGATTAAAATGTGTTAAATTAGGTACTACTTTGACATACTATGTACTGTCATATGGGATATTTGAACTGAATTATACATGATATAATATAATTAACAAGGGAAAATTGAACCATGGTGCTTAAAGTTCCATATGTTGATTTGGGAATTTCAACAAACATATGGTGACTTTGCAATATGGGTTTCCACTGTGATTAAAATATACCAAATTAGTTACTGTTTTGACATATTGTGAACCGTTTATATGAACAAAAATTATATATGATACAATGGACAAGGGAGAATTGACCTATGATGCCTGAATTTTTACTTGATTGATGGGGACAAACATGTGGTGAACCTGTAAGTTGTAGTAGAAATGTTAGAGACATTTTCGCAAACAATATGATGAAATCGTAATTGCTTGCTTAACTTAGGGAATTAAAGGTCTTAAGGAATTTCATGAGGCACGTTATGAGGGTCACTATATGGATCAAAATGAAGATTAATAAAATAAATGGAATCAAGGTTGGTACCTAGTGAGTAAACAAAAAGTGTTTAGTGTTCTTCCCTGCTTTTAATGAAAGTTGAATGGTTCTCATTTAATCCTAGTATCACATGCGGTTGTGGGGTTAGTATGGACCCATGGGACTAGTCAAGCCGAAGGCCTGAATACTGGCCGTTAGCAAAAAAAAAGAAAAAAAATTTTCGTAATAGATCGATCCTTCTTCACTACACTATTTGATCCATATAGTGGCCCTGATAACATTCCTCATGAAATTCTATAAGTCCCTTAATTCACTAAGTTAAGCAAGTAATTACGATTTCATCACAGTGTTTGTGAAAATGTCTCAACCATATTCTTATTACAATTTACATGATCGTACATGATCTTCATTCTTCATTTCAGTACACACTTTACCATATATAACAGTATTTTATCATCCCATTTATCTACAAGATCATCTGAAGTGTGGAATTCTCCCCCAAGATTCTCTGTATATGACATAGATTTCTTCACTCTGTATGGCTTAGGCCTCTTATTCCATTCTTTTATTTTCTTAATATATTCATTGCTAACCATAAGCCAAAAAAAAAAATCAACCCATTTAAATCATATTACATATCCACACTTTCAAATTCACCACTGGTTTGTTAAATTTTCCAACCAATCAGGATAAATTCAAGCATCATAATGCAAACCCATATTGCAACGTCACCATATGTTTGTTGAAATTCCAAAACCAACTTATGGAACTTTAAGCACCATGGATCAATTTTCCCTTGTTAATTATATTATATCACGTATAGTCAGTTCATGTATCCCTTATGACAGTACATAATATGTCAAAATAGTACCCAATTTAACACATTTGTATCATTCATTGAGGCATTGCATTTAACTCATGAACAGCCCATGTTCCATTCAAATCATAGGCACTATGATCAAACAATGGAGTAGGCCTCAAAGCCTCGAACTTTTTAATGTCATTCGGAATTAACCCATTTTTGCAAGCGATGATATACAAGACATCGTAACCCCAACATGTGATCATTACCTTCGTTTTACCATCTCCACCTTTAATTGCCCTTCGTGTGCCTATGCTTGGTGCCCAAAATTGATGTTGTTTGAAAGTTGCGACTTTCTTTCCTGTATGAATAGTTCTGGAATTTAAGTTTGACTGAAATTTTCAGAGGTAGTAGTTATACAAACATATTTTAACAAACTTCATCAGATATAACCATAACTCTAGTTTTAAGTTGTGGTTCATGCACCACAACTTAATCTACCTACCACTGTTTTGAATTGGATAGGTTGAATTGACTGATTCAATTCTAGGACGTTTTTAATCAAATCACTAGGTTTTCAAGATCCCGGGGGACCAATTCGATCTAGGATTTCTTATATTAAATTGAAAATGAAATTGAAATGGACACTAACATATTAGTCCGGGGGAGATTCCCTAGGACAGGAAAGCAGGGTAAGTCTTCTTTTGTAGGCGCTATACTTTCCATTCTATTTATCTAAGACCACAATATTTAAAAGGACTAACATCTACTCTGGTCAATGTAGTTCTCATTCTTTTATTGTGAAAATTATATGATTACTTATTTTTGAGTTTTCCTTTACAAACTAGCCACTTAGGCTCTATATGGCAACATTCCCAAAAATTGATTCTATTGTTTTTCCATTTTTTTTTGGAACAGAAATATAGTGAAACCTGTATTGTATGGCTGGTCTGATTTTTTTATTTCTTTGAAGGAACCGGTACTTGACATGCTATAATGTTGATTTTTTTGGCACACAATTCGGTGCTTCGAAATCTCGGATTTGCTTCTGATCAAAAGGTGGAGAAACAAATGAGTCAGAGGGATTAATAAACAGATGTATGGATAGAGAGTGATGGGAAAGAAGATGAAGCAATGGCAGAGGTAGCCATACTTCCTCTTGTTTGTTACATGTGAATGCTCTTCTTTTTTGGGTTCGTTTTCCCAAGGGAGGGTTCAGAGGTGTGGAATCCTGCAGAGAAGAGTTGTGTATATTGTAAAGTACAGGCTATGCACCTTGCATTGGCATTATCAGGGGCGACCGGGTTGACCGCCACTACTTTTGATGAAGCTCTTTTATCTCTCCCCACTACTCTTTCTCCCTTCCCTTTTCTCAACTGTACCTAATTATCTCGTGATGCAATCTCCCTCACGGGATTGCCCAATGCATGGATCGGGAAAGTACTTGACTTTGTAGGTAAAATCAATTTCGGACAGAATGATCTTAAGCCGGTAATTTGGAGATAACTCTCTACTCCGATATCGGTTTGGGTTGATTAAAATTGAGAATTAAAGATAAGACGTGGGGCTACAACTTTTGTGAAATAGGAATTGTTGTGATTCTAGGTGAAAAAAGGCTTAAAAGTGCTATTACTACACTTACACAGTCCGAATCTGAAAATAATTGCTTCAAAATTCAACTCTTCTAGGCTTATTGAAAGCCCAATCTCTTCAAGGATGGGTGAAACACAATTTGGTTTCATAAGAGGAACTTTTCAAGGTTCACAAGGTGCTTGGACCAAGCACCTCCTAGAGAGAGATGCTTCTACCTCATCTAGCAATTTTTGACTGAGTTGATGGCGGACAGGTCAATAGCTCCGGCTTACCCTCCATGCCGCACTAGACCTCTCCTTGATCTATACACTCCCCCACTACCTCTCCTACTACAACACCTACAACTACCTTCCCACCCCAACTGCCCTCACCCCCTGCACCAGCAGTTCCCACCAAGGTGCATGCCCTGACCCTTAGACCTCACAAAAAGCCATCCCAAGCCCTATCCACTGAGATCCAACCCTTATCTTCCCCAGAGCCCATATGCTTCTCCCAGGCAAACAAATTCCTAGAATAAAGGGCTGCCATGAGTGAGGAGTTTAATGCTTTGGTTCGCAATGGCACTTGGTCTTTGGTTCCTCCCTCTCAAAATCAGAATTTAATTGGGTGCAAATGGGTGTACTGCGTCAAGAGAAAGGCTAATGGATCCCTTGAGTGTTAAAAGGCTCACTTGGTTGCTAAGGGGTTTCATCAACAACATGGTGTGGATTACATAGAGACATTCAGCCCGGTCGTTAAACCCACTACTATTCGGACCATTATTTCCTTGGTTGTTACTCGTGGGTGGTCTATTCGTCAGCTTGATGTGCACAATGCCTTCCTGCATGGTGTACTCCATGAAGAGGTTTACTTGACTCAGCCACCTAGCTTCACAGATCCTTCCCATCCCAGCCATGTGTCCCATCTTCACAAGTCGTTCTATGGCCTCAAACAGGCCCCTAGAGCATGGTTCCATCGACTATCCACCTTTCTTCTCCAGTTTGGTTTTGTGGCTTCCCAAATAGACTTACGCTCTTCATTTACAGGAATGGTACACTTCTACTTTATGTTTTGGTCTATGTGGACGACATATTGGTTATAAGTAGCACCTCTACTCAGATTGCACAGCTTCTCTCCTCTCTTGCATCGGAGTTCTCTATTAAGGATTTGGGTCCCTTACATTTTTTCTTAGGGATTGAGCCACTACCCCACTCCAAGGGAATGCTCCTCACTTAGTCCCATTACATAAGTGATCTTTTACATCATGCTGGTATGACTGATTGCAAAGGAGTTCTCACACCCATGGCCACCACTGCCAAACCATGACTTTTAGGGGGTGTTCCCATTGCTAATCCTTGTTGGGGCCCTACAATATGTCACTCTGACCCGCCCCGATGTCTCCTTCCCAGTCAATCATGTTTGCCAGTTCATGCATGCCCCGAGTAAGGAACATTCGGGTCTTGTGAAGCGGATTCTTCGGTATTTGAAACACAGGCGATCCCATGGTCTATTATTTTCAAAATCAACCAGCTCAACCACCCTACTGGCCTTTTCTTATGCTGAATATCAGAAATCTATAGGTGGTTATGCATTTATTTTGGATCCAATCTAATATCTTGTTGCTCTCATAAGAAAAAGACGGTTGCTCGCTCCTCTACTGAGTCTGAATACAAGGCACTGGCTAATGCTGCTGCAGAACTGATATGGTTGGAATCACTCCCTCATGAGTGTGGAATTCCCCTTCACCATCCACCAATCCTATGGTGTGACAATGTAGGGGCTACTTACTTGTCTGCCAACCTGGTCTTCCACGCACGAACCAAGCATGTCGAGATCGAATTTCACTTTGTTCATGACTGAGTTGCCAAGAAATAGCCGACCATTCAGTTTATCTCCACCAATGACCAGCTCGCGGACGCCCTTACCAAGGCTGTTGCTACATCTCGGTTCCAATTCATGAGAGGCAAGTTGAAGATCTGTCCAGCCGACTCTCAACTTGAGGGGGTGTAATAGCATATATAGAATCCTCCCTGCATGGGAAGTCTATATACGATTTGATTCTCCAAGAATCCCATTCCATTTATACTACATACAATATTATCCTTCTATAATATACCTAGACTGTAATACCCTGCTTCTTAAGCCCGGTCTGATTTCACGGTTGAACTGGTTAAACCATGCAGGAACCGAACCAGAGGGAGTTAGAGCGGGCTCCTTATGGACTATGATGACAAGGGTGACCTTAAACACCGGCTGGCCCGACAAGTCCGAGCCAGTGCCAAAAGAGACAGGAGTGCCCAAGCTGTGTACATGCACCTACCATAAGGCCATGTACGGATAAAATAGGTATTATAGTCGTATTTTAAGGTATATACGTATGCTACATCGTATGCCAAGGGTGGGGTTCGCGCCGAGGCCCGGACTCTGTCAAAATCCCAAGTTTTGGCCCTCAGGTGGGCGGACAGGTGGGTGCACCCACCCACCAGAGTGACCCATCCATGTGCACTGTTCACTTATGTAGGAATTATATATATAGATTTATGATTTCTTTTCTTTCCATTTATGACACCGTACGTTGGTGAGGATAGTAAAGAGGAGAGAGAAAAGAAAGGGAAGAAGAAAGGAAGAGAAGGAAGAGGAAGAAGAGAAGGATTTCAGCGGCGCCGAAGCTTGATCTTCCCATTCCGGCGCCGGAAGAGTGATCTTCAACTCTAGATCTACATTTGGAGGTAAGCAAAATCAGGTTCTTTGAACATTCACCATACCCACGCTTAAACCCTTGATTCGAGTAGGGTTTCTTGAGATCTTGTAAATCCCCTTTGAAATGATGCATCTAAGGTTTAATGGATGATTTATGTGTTGATCTTGAAGGATTTGAAGAGGTATTGACAAGGTGGAAGAAGCATTGTGGGTTTGAAGTGATTTGGAGGGTTTGAAGTTGTTCTTGAGCAAAGAAGGTAAGATGGTTTCCTATTCCTTGAATCTAACCTAGATCTAGGTTAGAACCATCCTATAAGACCTTGAAGGTGTGAAGAATGGATGGGAAAAGCCCCCATTTGAATCCCCAAAGAATGGAGGAAGTTGGAAAGAAACGGTGGTTTTCCCGCCAAGACCGGTGGGTGCAACCGGTGGGCCCCTACCCACCTGTGGGCACCCACTTGAGAGGGCAGGGGGGCTTCGGGCACAACCGGCTGGCCCAACCGGCGGG
>NC_056570.1:9702885-9708077 GCF_013358625.1 Macadamia integrifolia
GAAACGTCTAAGGCCGTGACAGTTGTGGGGTCAGAGCTTCGGTTACGAGGTAGCCAAGCTTGTGGGATATGAGACAGGAGAGCTAAAACTATGGAATAGAGACCAACACCTACACAAGTAAGCAACGAAGGAGCGAAGGCGAGTCCGTCGACTTTGGGGTCGCTATGGGGCCTCGCTTAGCTCGAGGGGAGCAAGTATTGGCCGAGGCAAAGTGGTGCCTGAATGTCGCGGAGCAAAGTGGGGATGAGCTTGATGGCCAGATGGGGGAGCTCAAGGGGTCCCTACAAGGTGCTCTTAACACCATAGTAAGTAACCAAGAGGAGATGGTTGCCACCTTCAAGGCTCAAGTATGCAAAGGAGTTGGATAAGGTGGAAGCTCGTTTTGGAGAAGAAGTATGGGAAGAGTAGGAGGACAACGGCGAGGGAAGCCACTACCTCTCATGACATGTCTAAAGGAGAGGCACTAAGGCACAAGCGTGATAAGAGGAATCGGTTCAAGCCTAGAAACAAGTGCCAACACCATCCAGGGGCTAGGTGCGTACTTGCCCTTGGACGGGAGGGCAAGACAAGGAGAATTTGGGAGCAAGCCATCCATGCCAAGAAAGAGGAAGATGCAAACGAGAGAACGGAGACAACCAGACAACGTTGAAGGAGGCTCAAGTTATGTGACTACAACAAGAACCCCAATAGGTATTACTCCTTGCGAGAGGGAGGCTAATTTGAATGCTGATCCAATCATCCAAAGACACAAACAATCTCCTCACGTGGAGTATTTAGTCAAGTGGAAGGGGCGACCAGAGAGCGAGATGACTCGTGAATAAAAGTACCACAAGGAGGTTGTGACGAGGGCGTCGCAGATTTAGGTGGGGGAGAGTGTCACGACCTGCCCATCATAGGCCCACGGGCCTAGCTCACCAAGCCCATGGACTTAGGCCGTTGGGCTAAGTAAGGTCCAAGTTCTAGTGTTTTCTACAAAGGTGTAGTAACAATAGATACCTTATTGTAGATATTTGTAGAAGATATTCACTGGAGATATTCTGGGAGAGATTTCTAGAGCTTCACTAAGGAGGTGGGAAGCTTCTAGTTTCCTCCCCAACCGTTGGATGGAGGACATTTGTAAATATCTTAGCCATCCATTGTAACTTGGGGTAGGTGTTGCCTCATTTGGCAAAGGCACTCACCAAGGACCAACCAAGTGTGTTCAACCAAGCAAAGGGAGTTCTCAAGCCTTGTACTCAAGAGTTCTCTAGTGCTATACAGGTTCATTCTTCTCAAACTCACTCTTGTGTTCACTTCTTCTCTTCCCTAGTCCCTTAAGGAGGGTGGTTAGGCTGACTTAGCGCTAGTGAAAGTGGTAAGTGCCGGTGCGGTTGCTTAGAAAGGTCTAAAGTATCGACAACGTGCTCTTGAATGGCCCAAGTGTGTGCCTACGCATGCCCCCAAGTGTTGGCTATGTTTGCCCACGTGTACACAGTGAATGGCCGCACAACACCCCAAGTGTTGACTACAAGTGCACAATGAATGGCCCAAGTGTTGCCAAGATGTGCCCATGCTGCCCACAACTGTTGCCCAAGTGTGCAACCAAGTGTGCCTGTGCATGCTCTCGAATGCTCCAAGTGTCGCCTTAAATGTGCCTATACGTGCCCGCAAGTGTTGAATAAGTGTGTCTACGCGTGCACCCAAGTGTAGCCCAAGTGTCGCTTAATTGTGCTCTTGAATGCCGCAAGTGTGCACATATACATGCCCATGACAATGCCAACGCGTGCCCCCCTAAGGGTGCCTAAGTGAATATGAAGGCAGTGCACAAGGCGGCAGTACCGCACGCAGGACCGCACAATGTGCGTGCATGGTGGCAGGCATGGCTGCACTACCGCGCGGAAGGCAGCTAGCATGGACGCACAAGGTGTAGGCATCGCCGAGGGCAAGATTGCACTAGCGTGCTAAGTCTGCTGGCGTTGAGGCAAGCTGCCGCGCACATGGATGCGGGCGTTGCTGTAATACCGCACACATGGTTGCATGCAACCTCGGGCACGGTTGGGGGTAAGGTTCCACTATCGCGTGCAGGGGTGCAAGCTACCGCGCGCACATGGCTGGGGGCAAAGGTGCACACCGTGCGTAAGGCGGCAGGCAACAATGCACATTGCTGCTAGAAAGGCTGCTCAACCGCACAAAAGGTGGTAGGCTCGGGTGCACATGGCAGATGGCAATGGTGCGAGCAGCGCGCGCTGGGCTGCTGCCCGTGCCGCACTTCCACGCACATGGCTGCGACCACGGCTACACAAGGCTCACCCATGGTTTCGCGCGTGGCAACACATGCCGCGCGGATGATTGCGCGCATGGCACACATGGCACGCAGATGGCTGCACAGTCGCGCCCAAGGTTATGTTCCACGCCGCACATGCCGCGCTTTTGGCCGCACTAACTCACGCAAGGTTGCTTGCATGGCCGCACATACCGCACCCCTTGCTGCCCTACCACTCGCAAGATTGCGTGCATTGCTTCACACCGCCCCCCAGGTCGCATGCATGGCTGCATGTGCCACGCCCATCGCTTCATCGTCGCGCGCTAGGTTTCGGGATTTGCTGGAAGTGCCACGCAAGAGGTTGCAGGCACGGCTGCACCGCCGCGTGCAAGGTTGCGTTGCGTGGTCCACATGCATTGCCCATGAGTGCACTACCGCGAGCAATTTCGCTGGCACGGCCTCCCATGCGTCGATATCGGTAGCTAGCATGGCCGCACATGCCACGGGCATTTCGGCACATGGCTCGCGTAAGGTTGCATGCAATGCCGCACCATCGATCCCAGGTCTAGTCCGCCGTGCACATAGCCGCAAGCACGTGGCTCACACATGGGTGCTTCCATGGCGCCCATGGCCCATGCAAAAGAGGCTCCTTTGCGGCCTTCGATTGCACACGAGGCACCGACTGCTGCACACGCCAAGGCCATTCCCGCACAACATAGTTTGGGTCTTTAAATCATGTTGTGCGAAACATCCCTTTGGGGTAGAAAAGCCATGCAATTGGCTATTTGGCACCCAAAGTACAATCATTTTCAATTAAACCCCGCATTTCCATTTTTTTGGGTATTTTTCGTAATGTTTCAATCATAAAATATTAAAAAATATCAAAATATGTTGGAATGGTCCAATATTTTTTCAGAACATTCTATCAACCTTTGGAAGACATCCGAAATTTAGTTTTCAGAAAAATACAATAAAATGGATTTTTCATAGTTTTTTGAATTTAATATGTTTTTTAATATTAAAAAATTAATAAAAAAATAAATATTTATCCGAAGATGATGATTTTTATATGAAAATATCTTTTGATTTTTCCTTAATTTCTTACCAAGTTTCATTTGATTTGGATATTTGTAGCTCAAAAAATAGAACGGTATATTTTTTGGGGGTGGTCATGTCTCCTTCTGAAAATGGGCGAAGAGTATAAGAGCTACCTTGAGGGAGGGGGGTGTCACTCCCAGGGTGGTTTTCGAGGGGCCGCACCGAGGGGCAGCAGATGATGAGGGGGCATGGTATGCAATCCAAAAAGTCCCATGGCATGGTAAAAGAAGTGAAATGGCACGTGGGTTTCGATGAGTTAGCCCTCGGTGTGTGCTGAGGCTTGCCACTGCGTGCGGCTGGACGCGCATGGCCGCCTGCCTTCCGTGCCATGTGCCCGCAGCTGCTGTAACGTGTGTCAGTCCCGGCAGAGCATGCCCTACGAAGGTGGACGTGCTTGCGAATGGTCAGCCCTTCTGTCATGCAACGCCGCCCCCTTCTTCCGCATAGCTTTGCCCGCCACCATGGGCTGCTGGGGGCACATGGACGGGTACCATGCGCCGTCATGCCCCAACTTCTGATGCCACATGTACCCCTCGACGCATAGCATTTCCAAGGAAGGTGTGGTTTGTGAGAACATGTACATGGCGCGTCCGTCCCGACAGTCTTCCCCTCTACCGCACACAGTTACTTGCCATTGTGTGCTGCTGGGCACGCATGGCTGCCTGCCTTGCACTGCAGTGCCTCCACATCTTGCGTCGCACGTGTCAAACGCCGTATAGCATGACCAAGAGTGGCATCGCCTGTGCAAGACGCCTTCACGGTATGTTGGTTTCGAAGATTTTACCCTTGGTGTGTGTTGCGCCTGCCACGGCGTGCTGCTTTGCCCTCGTGGTTGCCTAATATATACCGCTATGTCGCGACAGCTGTTGCCTCCTGCGGACGTAGCTGCAACGAAAGCCCAACAAAGGCTTGGCATATATGTGAAAACAAGTACATGGCTCGTTTGTCCAGATGGTCAGCCTATCTGCCGCACGCCAATGCCAACAACCGTTTGCTGCTGGGTGCCCTTCGCTCCCTACCTACCGCTGCCATGCCCCCACAGTTGCTGACACGTGTCCGTGGCTGCACAGCAGTTTCCAGAGAGGCATGGCATTTGAAAACAAGGAAATGGCCAATGCGTCCCGATGTTCAGCCCCTCTTCCGCACACCGTTGCCTGCCACCCCGGGATGATTGCTGCGCAAGGGTTCCTGCCTTGTGCTGCCGTGCCCCCATAGCTACTGCCAGATGCACCCGCAGCCGCATGGCATGTCCGAGATAGGCTTGGCATGTGAAAATCACCATCAAGGCACGTTGGTTCCGATGATTGCCTTCGATGTGCGATGTGGCCTACCATGGAGTGCTGCTGGGTGTGCATGGCTCCTTGCATATCTGCTGCCACATATGCCAGTAGCCACACAACATTTCCAAGAGTTGCATGGCATGTGAAGGACAACAACATGGCTTGAGGGTCAGGATGATTAGCCCCTTGTTTTGCACCTTGGCCGGCCAATGCATGCTGGTGGGTTTGCATGGCTGCCTGCACACTACAGTTACACCCTCATTGCAGCCTACTGCAACTTTTGCTAGTTTTGTACAGCATGCCCAAGGGAGTCATGGCTTGTGAAAAACGTGCAAATGAAGCATTGGCCAATTGATTAATCCCATCTAGGCACCGTGGTAGTTCGACGTGCTTTGCTTCCTTCCATGTGTAGTTGTGCTAGTGCCACTGTTTACGAGCGTGGTCGAAGTCACACATTTGCACCCTTCTTTGCTCTGTGGCTTGTTTTCATATGTAGGTCATGGTGCAAGGGGTGGGGTGTTATCTACATTTGACAGAATCATTGGTCAAGTCAATGTGCACAATAAATATTT
>NC_056570.1:9713132-9724900 GCF_013358625.1 Macadamia integrifolia
CCATTTCTGGCTTTCTAGTTAGCCTAATTTAAAAGGGCCATATCTCCCTCATCCCAACTCTGATTTGGGTGAACCAAATTGCACATTTTTTAGCACTCCGAGCTCTACACATTGGAAGAGAAAAATCAAGGTTTCAGAGAGTGTAAGGCTACGGATTTTATATGTGAAACTCTTCCCTCCATTGTTGACCATTGAAGAGCTTGAAGGCTTCATGTGAGTTGTTTCACACTCCATTAATGGTAGTTTAGAAGGGTAGTTGGGTGGAATTGATGATATCTCATTTATAAGCCAAAGGAAGAAGAAGAATGAAGAGAGGAGCTTCCCCCTTTGTTGGTAGAACCATAAATGAGTTTTGTTGCTCAATGGGAGTTTTGTTTACTCCATTAATGGGGGTTTGAGGAGCTGGTTGAGGTGTGTTGATGATGCATTGATTCAAAGCCAATGAAGAAGAGAAGAAAACAAATGAGGGTTTGCTTGTGGTTGCTTTGAAGAGTAAGAATCCAAAGGGGAGAGAATGTGTGAGCACCAAACTTGTTAGTGCGAGTTCCCAGTCATCCAAGGCAACCGGTTGTGAGACTCCATAACCTTTGATTTATATTATATGTATGTATATATGCTAGGGTTAGTTGTGGATGAATTGTATACATGCTAGGTTAGTTGTAGATGAACTGTAAGCATGCTAGCTAGTTGTGGATGTATATGCTAGGCAAGGCTTGACTATAAGGCATTGATATAAACCCAAATTGATTGTATTCTTTATTGAGTGCTTAGTAGGTGCAAAGCACTAGGAGTGGGTGCTCCCATATAGTGGGTGCTACATATTGTATAGGCACTACGAGTGTCATCTCAGCTTCGACTTGAAAAAATTAGGTGTAGGTGCTCCCGACTGTGGGTGCAATCAAAAGTAGTGTATTGAGTAGGTACGAAGTCTTTGTGGGTACTACTCCAGGGACGTAAGAAAATTACCGAACCTTGTAAAAATCTTATGTTGTGGGTGTGTTTATTGTTTGCATTATATATATTAAAGTGCATGAAATGTCGAATGGATGTGCACACTTGGAAGTGCCTATGAGAGGCTAAGTGTACATATGACTGTGTGCAAACATGGACAGGTACAGAGACAGGTGTACCAGGGTTTGCCGTATCAGATATATGACAGGTTTGGAGATCGGAATTAGACTCACTGATTCACCCCCTTCTCAGTGACTGCTGGATTACAACAATTGGTATCAGAGTCAATACTCAGTGATAGTTTGATCAACAACTGAGTGATCCAGAGGCTGTGACAGTGACAATGTAGCAAGTGAAGGCTATTCAAGATATGCACCAAAGTTTGATGGATCTGATTTTATCTTGTGGAAGCAGAGAATGCAGTCGTACCTAGGTTCATTTGGTTATGATGTTTGGGCATCAGTTCTGATTGGGTACGAGGAACCTGAGGGAGGTCCGGTTGATAATGAAGCTGAAAAGGCTTATTATTACAACCAGAAGGCTGTGAATGCAATATTCTCAGCATTAGATAAGAGTGTGATGGCTAAGGTGATGGATTGTGACTCATCCAAGGGCATCTAGGAAAGATTGAAGAATATTTATGAAGGAGATGAAAAGATAAGGAAAGCAACGCTTCAGACCTTTAGAGACCAGTTTGAAAGTCTACTAATGCAAGATGGAGAGAATATTGACACCTATATGACCAGAATAAATGAAGTGGTCAACTCTATTAGGGGCCTAGGAGCCAATCTAGAGGATTTAGTTATTTGTCAGAAAATCCTGAGATCTTTGTTGACCAAGTATGACTCTAAGGTGTCAGCTATTAAAAAGACAAAGGACCTAGACACTATCACTCTTGATCAAGTGCATGACACTTTCAAAACTCTTGAAATGAGATGGAAAAAGGGCAAGTCCAGTGACAAAAAAACTGCTTTCAAGGCAATGAAAAACTTGAAAATCAAAGAGAAGAAGCATCTTGTGGAGGAAGATACTGATGAGAGTGAAGATGAGATTACAACTCATTTCACCAGAAAGTTGGAAAGGAAAACAGAAAAATACAAGGATAAGTAGCCCTTTCAAATGCTTCAACTGTAGAAAGGTTGGACATTTTACAGCCAAGTGTCCTAACCAAGGAAAAATAGAAAGTGACGAAAATCAAAATGAAAAAAAAAGTCATTTCAAGGGAAAGAAGAAGTTATTCTCAAACAGATACAAGAAACGCAAGGACAAGAAGAAAAGTTTGGTTTCTAAGAAATGCAGTGACACATCTGATGAAGAGCCTGAAGAATCATCTAATGATGAAGATGATGAGGCTATGTTCATGGTCTCAATAGATGTGGGAGAAAACAAAGAAGATTATTTTAACAAGGAAGATTCTATAGAAGAAGAGGAAGATGAAAAATCACATCTAGAGGTTGAACTCACAACTGCCAAAAAAGAGCTTAGAAGAGAAAGGAAGAAAGTCAAAAAGGTCACTCAAAACCTTAAGGGGCAAGAACAAATAGTTATTTAGTTAAGAGATCAAGCCAATAAATCAAGGATGACCTTAGATGATCTTGAGTATCAACTCTCATAGAAGACCATTGACTGCAACACTATTGAGTTAGAGAAAGTGGTTTTGAAAGCACAACTAGAGGAGCATGCTGAGATTCTTGCACAATTTGATGGTTATGCAGATGAGCTAGCCTTGTTAAAGGTTAAGGTTGAAGACCATGGGAGAACTGAGATTGAGAGAGAAGACTTAGAAAATGAAGATGTTGAAAATGACTCTACTCCAAAAGAGCATCCTAGCAGTAAGAAACTTAATGACATCATCAATTCTCAAAGACTAGCTCACATCAAATTTGGGGTTGGATTTGTTGGCAAATCTTATAAAAATACCAAGGTAAATGGTAATGGAACAATACAGAATCCTATCAAAGTCAATGATAGGAATGCTCAAAGAGGGAAGGCACATGTTGTTACTGCTGGCAATGTCAAGAGAGCAGTACAAAAAGATAAAGTGCAGACTGGTCCAATCAGAAGAGAAAATCCATCTTTATTTCATAAGACTAACCATGTTAGACAATCACAGTTGGCAAGGCCAAGTAGAAGAGCAGAGAACTATAGATACAATCAAGGTCCTCGACAAAGACTTAGAGCATATGACAACTTTAGAGCTCCTTACAAATGATAGATGGAACCAATGATGCAGATGCACACCTTTCAAGGTTATTGTTACAAATGCAACACTTTTGGACACAATATCTCATATTGCAAGTTCAACATTGATCCAAGGAGTTCTATGGACATAAATCTTTTTGCACCCCTTATGGAGGAAATAATTGAATATTACAGATGCAACAACCTTGGACATATTGTAAGGAATTATAAAACTGTGTTTTCCCCACAAAGATAGGAGAATAGAGGTCAATAGAAAATTTTCAGAAACACAGAAGATGATGAGATGGAGAGACAATTTTCAAGACAGAAGAAAATAAAGAAAATCTGTAAAAAAAAGTCTGGGTTCAGAGAGAGAGAGAGAGAGAGAGAGAGAGTAGAAGATGAAGAGGATGCAGTAAGGTTTGAACAATTACAAGACTTTGAAGGTGGATCTATGAAGTTTGATAACAACAATGGTGCCAGAATTACAGGGAAGGGGTCCATAAGTCTGAACCATGGGAAGGTGAAATCCCTTGATGTCTTGTATGTTGAAAGGCTCAAACACAATCTTTTCAGCGTCAGTAAAATTTGTGACAAAGGGCATTAAATAACTTTCACCAGTAAAGGGTGTGAGATAAGAAGATCAAGCAGTGGAAAGGTTGTGGCTACTGGGCAGAGAACTTTAGGGAACCTGTACACCTTGACAAAGTTAAAAAAAGATTCTTGCATGATCAACATAGATGAGGAAACATGGTTATAGCACAGAAGACTTGGGTATATTGGTTTCAAGAACCTTACCAAGATTTTTTCGAAGAAGGCAGTGAGAGATGTTCCTGAGTTAAAGAAGCTCTCCAATCCTATATGTGCCTCTTGTCAGAAGGGAAAGAAAATTAGAATCTCTTACAAGTCAAAGGAGTACTATTCTAGCTCACCATTGAAATTAATTCACACAGATCTATGTGACCTATGAGGACACGTAGCACCTCAGGAGAGAGATACATCATGTTGTTTGTTAATGATCATTCAAGAATGGTGTGGGTGATGTTCTTGAAACACAAGTCAAAGGCTTTCGAAAGATTTAAGATCTTTAAAAAGCAAGTTGAGAATCATATAGGAAAGAAACTAAAGTGTTTGAGATCTGACAGAAGAGTTGAGTATAATTGGAATGATTTTGAAGAATACTATTATGAGCATAGTATTAGGAAACAAACTTCAGCTCCAAGAACACCCCAACAACATGGTGTTGCAGAGAGAAATAATAGAACGGTGCAGGACATGGCTAGAACAATGTTGGCAGAGAATGACATCGGCAAGAAGTTTTAGAAGGAGGCAGTTCCAATTACAGTGTACATCCAAAACAGATGTATGTTGAGACCTCATGAAAGCAAGACTCCATATGAAATCTGGTTTGGTAGAAGGGCCACAGAAAGACACTTCAAGGTCTTTGGTAGCAAATGTTACATTAAGAACACAAATCAAGATTTGGGCAAGTTTGATAATAGGGCCGATGATGATATATTTTTAGGCTATTCTACTTCAAGTAAGGCTTATAGAAGCTACAACAATAGACTTGAAAAAATTGTAGAGAGTGCTGATGTCACAATTGATGAAAAAAAGAATATTCCTTCTGGCTTAGGAAATGAACTTTCAGAATTTGAAGATCTTGATGATGAGAATGACCTGGTTGATAGTAGACCCAAAAGAAAAGATGGGGTTAATGCTGAACAGGCTGAGGTAGATTCATATGAGTAGAGAAGACACAACAGAGTTGATCAACAAGGAATAGATGAGTTAATCATTGGTGACTCCACTGTAGGTGTTTAGACTAGAAGAATGAAGACCAACACCTACTCTCTTCTTTCGAAGATTGAACAAAAAATTGTTGATGAGGCAACCAATGATGAGAGTTGGATGAAGGCCATGAATGAAGAACTTGATCAGATAGAGAGGAATCACACTTGGGATCTAGTCCCCAGGCCAGTTGACAAGAATGTGATTGGTACCAAATGGGTCTTCAAAAACAAACTCAATGAAGATGGTAAAGTGGTGAGTAGCAAAACAAGACTTGTATGCAAGGGGTATGCTCAAGTGGAAGGCATTGACTTTGAGAAAACTTTTACTCCAGTGGCAAGACTTGATGCTATCAAAATGTTCTTGACTTTCTCAGTGTACAAGGGATTTAAGGTCTATCAGATGGATGTCAAATCAGCTTTTCTAAATGGAAACTTGGAAGAGGAGGTTTACATAGAGTAGCCTGATGGATATCAGCTGAGTGAGGATCCCACTCCTGTTTGCATATTGAAGAATGCCTTATATGGTTTGAAACAAGCTCTAAGGGCATGGTACTCTAGATTGGACTCTTACTTGTGCAAGTTGGGTTTCAAGAAAGGCTTACTAAATAGTAATCTCTACATCAGAACTGAAGAAAATAGTCAACTTGTGGTGGTTGTGTATGTTGATGACATCATCTTCGGAGGTCATAAAGATGAGTTGTGTAGAGATTTTGCAATGAGGATGCAAGATGAGTTTGAGATGTCTATATTGGGGGAATTGTTATTCTTTTTGGGTTTGCAGATCAGTCAGAAGAAGGAAAGTATCTTCATATCTCAGTCTAAGTATGTGAGTGAGATGTTGAAGAGATTCACTATGGAGGATTGTAAGTCAGTTAGTACACCTATGATGATTGGGTGTAAGTTGAGCAAGGACGATGACTCTCCATCAGTTGACCACACCTCGTATAGGTCAATGATTGGTAGCCTATTATATTTGACAGCTAGTAGGCTTGATATCTTACAAGCTGTGTGTATGGTAGCTAGATTCCAAGTAGGACCAAAGGAGACACACGTGGCAACAGTGAAGAGAATTTTCAAATATCTAAAGGGGACCAATGAGTTTGGCTTATGGTATCCGAAGGTCAAGAGTTTCAGTTTGTCATCTTTTTCAGATGCAGATTGGGCTAGATGTGTGGATGCCAGGAAGAGCACAATGGTGGTGCATTCTATTTGGGGAGTAGCTTGGTGGCCTGGCATAGAAAAAGTAAGAGTCAGTCTCTCTTTCAACTGTAAAGGTAGAGTACATTGTAACTACATCTTATTGTACACAAGTGTTGTGGATGAAACAGATGTTGAAGGATCTGAGTGTGGAGTTTGAGCAGGCAGTGCTACTTATTGTGACAATATGAGTGCTATTAACATTTTTAAGAATCTGGTGATGCATTCTAGAACGAAGCACATTGCCATCCGGTATTATTTCTTGAGAGACAAGTTGATAGAAGGTGAAGTAAGGATGGAGTTTGTTCCCACAGTAGAGCAAGTGGCTAATATTTTTACTAAACCACTTCCCAAAGATCAATTTAAGTTCCTCAGACAGAAACTGTTTGTGGTGGTTCTTCCCAAGCACTAGGGGCATTAGGAGAGGGGGAGCAAGTTGGTTGATGTTGCTACCCCCATATTGGACTCAAGGGGAGTCCATTGGTTCCACCCTTTGTACTCATCGGAGATTTAGAGTGTATTAATGATGAGGTGGTTGCCAACAACTCCAAAGGGGGAGATTGTTGTTCCATGATTGTCCTTGTTGGCAACCCGGCCACGTGGCAGTAATGGTGTGGTCAGTTTGGATGACATGGTCGAAAGTGATGACATGAAAATGTTCAGTTTCACCGATGAGATAACATAGCCACATTACGTGCATGGAGTGGTTTGATTCATCTATGGTAGGTTGTGCAGGTTTCTAGGTCAAAATTGGTAAAATTGACCTATTTATGCTCAGGGGCATTTTCAGTAGTGAAAATGACATTTTTGAAAGACCGTTTCTTCATGAAAAAGATAGAATGTAATTTATCTAGTCCAGTGCATCTGATTTCATCACGTTTTGATACTGTATGAAGAAGTTAGGGCATTTGTGGCAGTCAATGATATTTTTGGCATTGCAGATGAATTTTTTGGAAGAAGTTTTCTCCATGTAACGATACGAAAAAAATCCAATCTTTTTAACGGCTCTGATTTCATCGCATTTGGATTCTGTATGAGGAAGATGCATCATTGAAAAGGTTCAAGGGTATTTTGGTCATTTTATATGACAGTCAAATGATCAGGTCTTTTGGAAAGTTGTAGAGTGTCTAATTATGGTTTTAACATACTTCATTTTATCTCTATCGAAAATCATTTAAAAACGTTACATGTGTTTCTGTGAAGCCAATTCGAAAATCCAAATCGAAAAATCACCAATCGCTTTCGGTGTTGGGTGGATTTCCAGATTTTGATTTTAAAATTTCAAGGGTTTTTATGTAATTTCAAGGTTTTAAAGGTCTAAGTTGATAAGGGATTTTTGGCACTGGAAATATGAAGGCAAGGGCTTATTTGTAATAAACAGACTTGGATGAAGTAAAATGGATGGTCTAGATTCGACCAGGTAGGCTTGATGCCCATCCAAAGCAGGTGAGATTTTGCACTGACATGGACGGGATAGATGCTTGCGTGTGGGATTTAATTGGTGGAGTGCATAAGATGTTATGGGTTGGCACTACACAGGATCAAGTGTAGCTTGTGTGCATCGCGCGTACATAGGAAGCTATATGAAGATTCCATATGGCTTTGATCTGAACAAACAGATCAGATCGGTTCTAATCCAACAGTTGAAATCTGTTGCAGCTTTAATAAAGCCAGTCGACAGCCAGCCGTACTTTGTGCTGACGCAACCAGTGGCACATCGACAACGATTCTATACGTTGACACAACTATTGACTGCCTATGTTATCATGACGTCATCGGATCCTAGATCTATGGCTCCTGTTCTTTGTCCGTTATTTAAATCCAATGGCTCATATTAAATGGTTCTTTTTTATAAGATCTATGGTCAGATCTACGCCTCTGTTGCGTGCGCCACTAGTGTAGCCTATGCCATCCTCTGAAGATTTCATTTCTGGCTTTCTGGTTAGCCCAACTTAAAAGGGTCATATCTCCCTCATCCCAACTCCGATTTGGGTGAACCAAATTGTACATTTTTCAGCACTCCGAGCTTTACACATTGGAAGAGAAAAATAAGGTTTCAGAGAGTGTAAGGTTACGAATTTTATGTGTGAAACTCTTTCCTCCATTATTGACCATTGAAGAGCTTGAAAGCTTCATGTGATTGTTTCACACTCCATTAATGGTGGTTTAGAAGGGTAGTTGGGTGGAATTGATGATATCTCATTTCTAAGCCAAAGGAAGAAGGAATGAAGAGAGGAGCTTCCCCCTTTGTTGGTAGAACCATGAATGAGTTTTGTTGCTCAATGGGAGTTTTGTTTACTCTATTAATGGGGGTTTGAGGAAGTGATTGAGGTGTGTTGATGAGCATTGATTCAAAGCCAATGAAGAAAAGAAGAAAACAAATGAGGGTTTACTTGTGGTTGCTTTGAAAAGCAAGAATCCAAAGGGGAGAGAAGGTTTGAACACCAAACTTATTAGTGCAAGTTCCCAGTCATCCCAAGCAACCGGTTTTGAGACTCTCTAACCTTTGATTTATATTATATGTATGCATGTATGCTAGGGTTAGTTGTGGATGAAATGTATACATGCTAGGTTAGTTGTAGATGAACTGTAAGCATGCTAGCTAGTTGTGGATGTGTATGCTAGGCAAGGCTTGATTGTAGGGCATTGATATAAGCCTAAATTGATTGTATACTTTATTCAGTGCTTAGTGGGTTCTCCCGTGTAGTGGGTGCTACACATTATACCGGCACTGAGAGTGCCATCTCAGCTTCGGCATAAGAAAATTAAGTATGGGTGCTCCCGACTGTGGGTGCAGTCAAAAGTAATGTATTGAGTAGATACAAAGCCTTTGTGGACACTACTTCGGGGACATAGGCAAATTAGCGAACCTCGTAAAAAACCTATTTGTGGGTGTGCTTATTGTTTGCATTATATATAATAAAGTGCATAGAATGTCGAATGAGTGTGCACACTTGGAAGTGCCTAAGAGAGGCTGAGTGTGTATACGACTATGTACAAACAGGGACAGGTATAGGGACAAGTGTATCAGGGTTTACCATGTCAGATATCGGACAGGTTTTGGGGATCAGAATTAGACTCACTGATTCACCCCCTCTCAGTAACTACCAGGTTACAACAAATATCATATTTCTTTTTGAATGTAGTGTGTACTTGCGGGATAGTTCTTCCTACTGATGGCAATGACAAAGGTGGAAGACGCTGACTCAGTGCTACTATATGTGTTTTTGGCTTATGTCTATTATGTTATTGTATCCTTACATTTCATCATATTCTTTATTTTATTATAAATGATCTTTTAGGGGAAAAAATAATATAACATTTTTTTTTCCAATAATTTTATTTCACTTATGCCCTCGTAATACATGCGAAACAATAACACCTCTACGAATGACATGATGGAAGTCATTTTCATATAATTTTTAGGAAAATTATCTTGTACCACCCATGTTTTTGAAATTTATATCATATACCATCCTACAGTGTCAAAAATATCAACCGTACCCCTAAAGTCTAACAATGTTACTTTAAGAATCAAAATTACTCTTTTGACCTTCAATGTAAATATAAGGTTAGGGAAGGGCAATTTTATTTATTCAATTCAAATCAATTTCTCTACTCAAACGATTAACCAAGAGAAGGGTTGTTCCCTTGAACCCTAGAATGAAGACATTGAAGCTTGATCCTGAAAATCAATACTAACTACCTGCTTATTCAATCATACTGAAATTGTCTTGTTTTTTCCCAATCTAAAATACCACCACTTATTTTGTTACTTTTATGATCGATCATTTGCAGGTAAAATATGTCAACAAATACTGTTAGTGACTCCAACAACTCCCAAGTCCCTCTAAAGTATTAGAACTTAAGGTGTGGATGTTAGAGACGGGCATCAGTGAGAATATCTGAATCCACTCAAAACATGAACAAGCTCTACTATTGTTGCCCGGAGTTCCCAGAAGGAGGTTGTGCCTTCTTTTGCTGGTGTGAATAGGTGGATGCACCAAATGAGTGTAATGTGACCAGAGGAACTACTCTAACAACTATGGATGCTGATAATGTTCAGATGGAGCGACTGATGGAAGAGTTCCAAAAACTTGCTGAAGAGATCCATAATTTGAAGGATACCCTCGATATGATGGGTCATACTGTAATAGCCTTGTTAGTGTTGATTTTCATCTATTTTAGCGGATAAGTTGAGTGTGAAAAATTGTATCGAGATAGACCACGTGATCTTTATTAATGAAAGGAAAATTTGGGTAGATCATGTGATCCCTATCACTATAATGAGGTTATTTGGGTCTCAGATTTTTCAAGTGTATGTTTCAAAATCCATCCAATTCTTACCCATAATAACAATAAGATCTATCATTAACATCTCAACTTCCATTCACATCCATAACAAGTTCCATCCATACTCATAACAACAAGATCCATTCATATTCATGACAAGAAGTCCATCATCATTCAGAAGGACCTAAAAAAACCCAACCAAAATTTCATTACATGAACAACTTGTTTCACCAAGACTAAATAAAACAAGTTTCAAACAAGTCTTTCCACATCCAATAGAATACCAATATATGTTCCACCAAGACCAAATTAAAACAAGTTCAACAAAGACTAAAATAAAACAAGGTCAACCAAGACTCCCATCAAAAAATTCTCAAACATCCATAAAAGGATGATATTACAAAACATAATATCTATCAAATATGGCAAATTCTATCATTCTTTAATTTTTCCTTCCACTCTCCCCTTTTTTACTAGCTTTCTTTGCTGCCATCAATGCTACCTTCTTAGCCATTCTCTCCCTTTGTCATTCTGTACATCTAAGTTCATTAATTAAAGTCAAGATAGACTTAGTCCTCAATTCTCCAATCCAGTCGTTGAAAGACTTGGTCATGTTGTTAGTTACATGATCACTTTTGGCTCTTTCATCGAATGCATGCCTACATGTCACACCCCACTTTCAGTAGACCCAACTTACCATTAGGAATACCGGCGGTGTGAGTAAGACACGTACCTATCTTATGAACCTACTAGGATCTCTGATTACAGTACCTTAACATTTCACAATCTCACATCATAAACCAACCATACGCAGTGGAATCAGAGTATAATAGCAGAATCATCAGAAATAAATGGAGAAATTATCTAATGATAAACATAATATCAATAACCAAGTTATTTTGTTTACAATCCTTCAAGACTTACATATATCAAGTTTAAAACATAATATTCACAGACCTGTATCAACATAATCAAAAATACATTAAACACTTCATAATGCTGCATATCCACAAAAGTTACAAGCACAGTCCTGGCCATGCTCCTCCGAATCCGGCATCCACCAGTCGCTCACTCTGTACTCGGGTTCGGAGGAAAGAGAATCATTAGCCATAGGCACGACTGTACCTGTATCATCATCTAAAAAGTGTGTATACGTGAGGTGAGCTTTCTAACTCACTTAATGAGGGGTGGTGTTCAAGCAC
Organism: Macadamia integrifolia; assembly: GCF_013358625.1. NCBI lineage: Eukaryota > Viridiplantae > Streptophyta > Magnoliopsida > Proteales > Proteaceae > Macadamia > Macadamia integrifolia. The sequence goes on from NC_056570.1 coordinate 9,724,750, forward strand.
ATCCAATAAGACGTTCACAATAATAATTTATGACGCATGATAACGAAAATTAAACATATAGTCTATGATGCTCGTGATACAATTTATTTATTTTATTATCCACCTAACAATACAACTAGGTTTGGTAAATGCTACTGCAGCACATTAAGCT
>NC_056570.1:9725000-9734030 GCF_013358625.1 Macadamia integrifolia
CCATTTTCGAGTCTCGGAGACACTTCTCGACTGGATCCATACACTTCCTGAACAAATCCATGTTCAACTCTTCAAATCGAGCTCTTGTAATGGTAGCATAGAAGTCGATACCTTCGTAGAGAGAATCAATTTCAATGGTTGTCTGGGTTGTCGAAGACAGAGTCCGCTTAGCCCTCTCACAGGCAGTCCTTAACCGCCTCAAAGCCCTGGCGTTGCCGCTGATGTCCTTCTTGTGTTTTCTCTTGAACTCTGCAGCAAAGTGGTTGACGAGGCGGTTATCGAAGTCTTCGCCACCAAGATGGGTGTTTCCGGCGGTAGCCTTCACCTCAAAAATACCTTCTTCGATCGTTAACAGAGATACATCAAAGGTTCCACCTCCAAGATCGAAAATTAGAACGTTCTGCTCGCCAGACCTGGACGCCTTCTTGTCCAATCCATAAGCAATCGCAGCTGCAGTGGGCTCATTAATTATCCTCATCACATTAAGCCCTGAAATTGCTCCAGCGTCCTTGGTGGCCTGCCTCTGCGAATCATTGAAGTAAGCAGGAACAGTGATGACTGCGTTCTTCACAGAGTGACCCAAATAAGCCTCTGCGATTTCCTTCATCTTGATCAACACCATTGAAGAAATCTCCTCAGCTGCAAATTGCTTCTTTTCGCCTTTGTAGGTCACCTCGATCATGGGCTTATCACCAGGTCCAGGAATAACCTTGAAGGGCCAGAGCTTCATGTCGCTCTGCACAGAAGGGTCTGAGAATCGTCGCCCAATAAGACGCTTTGCATCGAAGACGGTGTTGGAGGGGTTCATTGCAACCTGGTTCTTGGCTGCATCACCGATCAACCTTTCTGTATCTGTGAAGGCAACATAAGAAGGAGTAGTTCGGTTGCCCTGATCGTTGGCGATGATCTCGACCCGATCATTTTGCCATACACCCACGCAGCTGTAAGTAGTACCCAAGTCGATACCAATGGCCTTTCCTTCAGTCTTGGCCTCCATTAACGAAGCTTGAATTCAAATCAAGAAAGAACAGAGGAGAAAACAAAGAAAAGAAATATAATTTACAGAGAGCTTTGGTTGCGCTTAATCGAACTGTGATTGGATGATTTCCTGAGATAATGGGCTCTTGATGTCAAGTGAGAGCTTTTATAGGTTCTTGGAGGTCGCTAAAGAGGAGCTTTGGAGGGTTCAAGAGTAGACTAGAAGGGCCAACAGGGCAAATGAAATTTCGAGAGGAGGAACGAATCCACTGGAAATATTTCCATTTGAAAGGATTGCTTTTCTAGAACTTTTTTTGGGAACATTTACTTTTCTAGAAACTTTGAGAGTATGATTCGCTACTTTGAGCACTTGATGCTCAATTTGGACCATCCACTTCATTGACCCATGAATGCATATGTTTGACCATACCAATATGGCAATATACAGTAGTGTGTAGGCAGCCTGTACTGATTATTTATATGATCATCCGTTATGTTATTCTGGGACAATTACGCCCCTCCGTTGTACTGTGACCTTTTTACATCAGTATCCAAGTACTTTCAGCAATTACGCCCCTCAGCGGAAATAGTAGGTTAAATAACATTTTATACCCTTCGTTCGATTTCTATTTGTGCAAATGTTGGTCTGAGCTAAATTAGTGACCTGAGCTTTACGAGTTCCATCTCTCCAAGAATTTCTCTTTCTCAATGGATACTTGTTTACAAGTCGTATGTCTTGTAATGAAGAATTTGCATTGCATATGCAGAAAAAAGAAACAAGTAATGGTTAATACTAGGGGTGTAAGTTTGGTCCTAATGGCTCAAACCTGCTCTGGTTCTTGAGTCTTAACCCTATCTAACCCGGTTATAAGAATCAACCCGATTCAACTTGACCTGACTAGGGTAGGGCTGAACTTGGATTGAGACCTAGGCCCAACCCAGCCCGGCCCCACCCAATATTAACCTTGATCTATTATTGTGTTTATTGATAATGTCGCCCTTCCCCTAAGCCCACAACATATGTTACACAAGTCACACAGACTGTCTGTATGACTTCAATCCACATCATGTATTATACAAGCCATATATTAGTACCTATTGAGTTAAGACGACCAAATGGCCGAATTATTTGCCCCATTTTTTTTACATAGGTTGTTTTTGTGTCTCTTGTCTCTTGTCATTTATCATGTATTGATATGAATTTTAGATACAGTAGAAATCATAAAGAATTAGACCAAATTTTTTGGCATGTTCAGTTTCTGAGAGATATGGTGATGCCAGATGACTAAAAGGTTTATCTTATAACCAAATTGACAACCTTGCTTGCTGCAAATTTATGTATTAAGGGTGGACAAGAGCTGGTCATAGTCTTAATATCTACCCACCACCTTTTAGTAAGTATAAGCTTAACATTTGGGACCTTACGTAGGAAAACAAAATAAAAACAAAAAAAAAAATACAGGACCACCTAGGGTCAACAGGCCCAACCTTGAGCCAGGTAAGATTGGGCTTGAGCGTGGACCCAGCAGGGTTGGGTTGGGCATGGGTCGAGTATTAGGGACCTAAGGTTGGGTTGGGGTTTTAAGAAACCCGGTCTAACCTGACCCTGTTTCAGTTGATAGTGAAAGGATTTCATCACATATCAATATGACACTTTACAAATTTTATATATCAGTGTCTGCAACTCCAAAACTCCCCATTAAAACCCTTGACAAGTTCACTAAGATCAAGTACGGTTAGGGATTTACAATAATTTTTTAAATTCTAAAAGTCATGAAAATTGTTGAAATTAAAGAGGGCAGTAATTTATGAAACCCAAAAGTCATGAAAATTGTTGAAATCAAAGAGGGCAGTAATTTATGAAACCAAAAAATCATGAAAATTGTTGAAATCACAGAGGGATTTACAGTAATTTCTTATATATCAGTGTCTGCAACTCTAAAACTCTCATTTTGCTTTGTGTCTGCCTTTTGTTTGCTTAGGAAAAGATGATTGTTTTGGTGGGTTTACTATTTACATGAAAATCTTATTTTCCGTATACTTGTTATGTGGAGGGAAATTATATTGTTTCATGAGTGTTGGTTTAGCTCCAGTAGGTTGACGGAAAATAAATAGGAAAATAGAAAATAAATTTAGAGAAAGGGATTCATTAGTTTATATATATATATATATATATATATATAATTTTATCGGTTCATCTTCGGTGCAGACAGTTTTTTTATAAATGTTCTTATTCAGTTTGCATTGTGGTTTTTCGATTTTGAACCAAATCGAACCATGAAGAGAACCTATGAATCAAAACCTCACCATTTCTTTGTGGTCCAATTCGGTTCATCATAAATGATCACTTCAAATTTTGGTGTTTGATTTCGATTCCATTTTGACACCATTAAATGGGGGTTCTTATTAGAAAATCACAAATCTTTAGTAGTTAGAGTGAAGTTTTATTTCTTTATTTTTTTGATAGTGGAAAGTTAAAACATATTAGGTGAAGCAGATTGAATACTAGATTGAATACTGAGAGGACCGAAGCTTCTTGAGTGTAAAGGCGAGGAGGGGCTGAAGGAGCTCAGCTATTCCTCAACCCGAGGGGGTGGGAAAGATTTGAGTAGACCGTGACAAAATGGATGTTTGTTAAAAGGCTTTATTTTCTCTTCTTGTCTAACTACAATGCATACTCCGGTTTCTTTGGTTAATAAGGTTCAAAAGGTTTATCAATCCCAGAAGGTGCAAATCCACAATAAAGGTCACTTTGGTTAATAAGGATAAGATTAATGCACAAGTTAAGAACTTCTCTCTCGTCTATGTATAAGAAATTTATGAGTTTGTTTTCCCCTCTTCCCCTACCACCACAACCCACCAACCTTGCTGTTGGTTTTAGTAATAAAAAAATAGTCCGAGTGGGGAAAAATTACAGAATAGGATAAAGCCAACATCAATCTGTCCCAGCTAAACACAAAAAAATAAACTCTTTTTTTACATTTAAACAAGCATACCATACCCTATAAGATCTTTGGCTATGGAAGCTTGAATTTTAGAGGACATGGATTCGAAAGTATACTTTTCTCGACTCAAATGTAGACATCCTTTTGTCATCCAGAGCAGGGAAGGCAATGATAAATTGAGATGTTTTGAAATGTTACAAGACCCATTCGTTACACCTCGGGAGGTTCTCATGCCCCTAACAGTGTACCAAATTCTTAGAATGATCAAAAATTTTAAAATTATTAAAAATAAATTTGATAATTCATGATAAAATGGTTTTTCATGTAGGTGAACCCCGTGAGAGCTTGTGGTTATGGCTGCTAGAAGACTACTCATGAGTGAGTCAAGGTCAAGCTTTCTGAGTGTAAATTAGGACAAAAAGAATTTTATTTTCTTTTGGACCTGACTCGGGTACTACAAGGAGGCACTGGACGATCGAGGGGAAGAGCAGTGAGCTTTTTGGACATCTTGGGTTGTAGATGCAATTTCAATCACATATTGACGTAACCTCGAAAACTCGGTCTGGCCTTGATTCAGGCTCACACTTGAACTCTTGACTCCAAATCCAAATCCCATTTCTAACCCAAGTCAGCCAAGTACAATACTAAGAATGGGACTCAAAAGAAATCGATAGCACCATTATAAGTAGGCAGTGATGCCGACCTTCAATACTTGCCAAAATATGCCATGTCCGCATTGGATTGTAGGAATTTGCAGAGTTTTTTTACTCTTAAGTTCGAGATTTGTAACTTGTGCATTAATTTTATCCCACCTTTGCCAACCATAGGATTAAACTAAACCCTTCCAATAACACTGTAGGATGTGATGAAGGACACAAAAGGAATCGGAATCTACCGCATCCTTGGTTTAGGTTGCTTGATGGAGTCTACCTCTGTTCTTAGCCAATGATCGCCTCTATCCCTTTAGGATCAAGGAAATCTCTAAGAGTTTGGATAAGAAATACTGTTTTGGACTTGGGTAACCACTTAGGTTATAAACAAGAAGCTCCTTAGATATTTTGAAGGATCTTAGCATCTCAAGAAAAGATCTTGGTCTTTAATTATTAGAAGTCCCTGAAAGAGAATAGAAATATCTTGGATGATTACATATGTTTTCTAGCAGCTTCTCCACTAAATTTTGTGCATATCGATACAACAACCCGCTCCAATATCAATATAGTATAATATATGTTAAGGGTGTCGGTCTGTAACTGAAACTAGATGCTTAAAACTGAACCGAACTGAACCAAATTGGTTTGGTTTTGATTTTGGTTTTGGTTTCGGTTTTAAAATATGGAATTTTTTTTCACCTCGGTTTCGATTTTAGTGCTGAAATTGTTCAGCTTGAATCGAACTAAATGGAACTATCCATTTTTTACCAAATAAATATTATTCCTTTTAATGTTTGGAAAAAGTTTTGAGATCTTAACAAACAAAGGTTTTTATTGTTGATGAAGATATAAAAAGTTTACCTAAACACCTGAAATATGATCCAAACCAAGGATTAAAGTATCGGTATCGGTCGTCGTATCGGTCGGTCAAAATTAAGATACGTATCGGAGGGTATCGTATCGTATCGGAGATACGCTAAGATACGTTAAAGATACGCACATAAATGGATAGGAAACACTTTTTTATACACATTTGCATACAAAATAGTTAAAAAAAGTTATATATAACATGTATTATGCATAAACAGTAAATTGAGAGTATCACACTAAGAATCCAAGGTTTGTAATTGTCCCATAAATGTAAAATCCTTATTCCCAACCTTGATTTCCACTTTAGTTAGAGAGAAAATTGGTTGGCAGCAACTTTGGAATAAAAACACCTCAAAAAATTATGTTTTTCTAAAAAATTACCCATTTTGGCCATTTTATGACTATATCGGTGCGTATGGGTGTGTATCGACCGATACATACCGATACGTACTGATACATACCGAAACGTACATTTCACTTCAATTTTGAATTTTTCATAGAGTATCGGTCCGTATCGGTGAGTATCGGTGTGTATCGATGCGTATCGGTGGTGTATCGGTGCGTATCGGTGCGTATCGTAGGATACGTATCGATACATAAGGGTTTTAAAATTTTCATGATACGTATCGGTATGTATCGTGCCGATGCCTACCGATACGGATATGTGTCGGCCGATACGGCACGATACGCACCGATACTTAAAACCATGGTCCAAACCAAATACAAACCGGATGAAAATTGAACTGAACAAGTTCCATTATAATTTGAAAAATAGGCTACTATTTGATTTTGGTTCGATTTCAGTTTCCATATGTATATCTTTAATTGAATTGAAACTAAACAAACAAACAAAAAAAATTACAAAACCAAATCGATTGCGCACTTAATTATATGTATAGGCCAATATTCTCCATATGATATAGATAACTTAAATAGCATGTTTGCACGTTTGAAATTGCTGGTGGTATGTAATCCAGATTCCATATGGAGTGCTTTCCATTTAATGTATAACTTAATGGAATAGATTTAGGCCAAATTTGTTACGCTTTGTATCTAAATTTCGGATTGATTTCATAAAATAGTAAACAAATAGATTTTTTGGCAAGAAATTGAAATTTTGTTGCATTAATTTGAAAATATTTCAAGAATAAGAAATCTATTTGGTTGTTTAATTTTTGAGAATAAATTCTCCAAAATTTCTTCGAGAGAGGGACACGATGACAAGGGAGGGGGCAGAGTTAGAGGCAGGGTCGAGAAGGGGATGGTGACATGGTGTTGGTCAAGGGTGTCAACTAGTCGGGCCGGGTTGACCTCGGTCGAGCCTACCCAAGTTTGGCCACTTGGAAGCCTTGTACCATGAATGCCCATTTAAGAAAATGGGCCTAGTTATGGGGGGCATGATACGGTTTATAGTCAGGCTTTAATCAGATTACCTTAAATGGCCCTTAATGGGGTCTTAACCAGGCTACGAACATATTTAAGCATAAACAGACTCTAAATGAGCTTTAAACGTATCTACCTTAAAATTTCTTTTCTTAAGTGGGTTGAAGGCCCAGAAATATGTGACGCAAATCTTTAACAAAAAAGAGAAATGATATGAGATTATGGTTGATCTTGAAAAAAAAAAGAGATTATAACCGTTATAACTTATAAAACAAAGCTTAATTAAATCAAATCCTATTATAAATAAAATGGAAAAAAGCTTAATTAGTTTCTTACTAGCAATGGAAAAATAGAAATTTTATGTAGTATTAAAGGGATCGGTTTCGGTCGGGCTAGAACGAGTCGTTTCTAGCCAGGCATATAAACGTGTCTGTTCGGTTGGGAGCCCAATAAACTAGTAAGCTGCACCATGAATGCCCGTTTAATAAATGTGTCAGGATCAAGCCCGATAGGTTTATCAATCAGATTGATCTCGGTCCGCCCTTAAACGTGTCGGGCTTGGTCAAGCCTACCGATGCGGGTTCAGAATTGACACCCCTAGTGTTGGTGATGTTGTGCGATGGTTATAGGGGTGGAGATGGGGGCAGTGGTGTGGTATGGTGGTGGTAGGGGCAAAGGCAAGGGCGGAGGCTAGGGAGGGGATGATGGTGGCGATTGCATAATAGGTGATGGTGGTGGTATGGTGGTGAAGGACAGTGGCAGTGTGACCATTAGGTGAAGATGGGTTTAACATGAAATTACTACTTTGCCCATCAAATTAATCATATATTCATTAAGAAGCAAGAAAAATCGAAACAACCCTTTGCTATTTCAGAATTTCTACTTCATTGAAAAATATTTATATTTCATTGAAATAAGATGAAAAAATCAAACCAAATAATTTCACAAATAGAAATCACCACATGAAATTGAAATAGAAATGATACCCAATCATGCCTTAGAGAGTAGCAAATATTTTTCATGCTACGGCTCTAGTCCACAAATAATAAACAAGAGAGAAAACTACACATGGAAACTCTTCAAGCCAGACACATATTGGGAATGAGCTTGTAGCTCAGTGATGGTAGCCTTCGGCATAAGACCAAGGAGCTTTTGTGGTCGACTCTCTATTTCGTCCCACCTATATCTATATATATCCACCTCTCCCCACCCCTGCCTATGGCCCCAAGCCAATTGATTGGGGTAAAAAAACAAAAAGAGCATATATATTAGCAATCGAATGTGATGCAAAAGCCACATGGTGGTGCTCATGTCAAGTTCACCCGTCCTTACCAGTTATCGGCTACCACTACGAGTGGAAGGAACACTTAATGGCTAAGGATCCAAAAAATGTGGCAGACATGTGTGTCTACAACACTAACTATCGATAGTAGTGTTCACAAGATGCTCGTACTAATGCATTGAACTTTGACATGGAATGGAGGTCAAATGGTGGGGTCTAATGACAACCCTTAGGCTGTGTTTGGTAGCTAAGAGAAGAAAAGAAAAGAAAAGAAAAGAAAAGAAAAAAGTACATTTTTTGTATTTTTTCCCTTGGGTTAAGAATTTTTCTTTGCACTTTACTATGTCTTCACCCAAGAGAAGATTCCCCTTTTCAAATTCAAAATTCTCCTTAGGAATTGTGAAATTTTCTTTTATTTTCCCCAAAATTTTCTTGCCAAAAACACAATAAAACATGAGAAAATATAAAAACATGATAAGACAAAAAATAAATGATTACACAATGATTTCCTATGTGTCCATCTCTCTCTTAAAATTCAATTTTTTTTTTTTCTTCTCTTGGTAACCAAACATACATACTCTTTTTATTTTCTCACCATTTCTTCTCTTTTCTTTTCTAGATTATTTTTTCTTTTCTTTTCTTTTCTAGATTCTTTTTTCTTTTCTTTTCTTCTCTTCTCTTAGCTACCAAACATAGCCTTAGTGAGAGATAAGGTAAGTCAGATGAGACTTAAGAACGAGCATTACTAGGATCAAAATTAGAGATTCTTTTAACAGGAAAATTATATTGAGAATGAATTGAGTGCAGTATCCTTCTAACAATAACAAACAATAACAACAAACTCGGCCCTATCCCAACTTCATAGAGTAAGCTACATGGATCCATGCAAAATAAAATAGGAAAAAATAGAGATCCCAAATAG
>NC_056570.1:9734143-9781106 GCF_013358625.1 Macadamia integrifolia
TGGCCGAACTCCCAACCGAAGGAAGGACCCTCGGTCAGGTCCGTTCGGCTTTGGCCGAACTCCCAACCGAAGGAAGGACCCTCGGTCAGGTCCGTTCGGCTTTGGCCGAACTCCCAACCGAAGGAGGGACCCTCGGTCAGGTCCGTTCGGCTTTGGCCGAACTCCCAACCGAAGGAGGGACCCTCGGTCAGGTCCGTTCGGCTTTGGCCGAACTCCCAACCGAAGGGGGGACCCTCGGTCAGGTCCGTTCGGCTTTGGCCGAATTCCCAACCGAAGGAGGGACCCTCGGTCGGGTCCGCTCGGCTTTGGCCGAACTCCCAACCGAAGGAGGGACCCTCGGTCAGGTCCGCTCGGGTTTGGCCGAACTCCCAACCGAAGGTGGGACCCTCGGTCAGGTCCGCTCGGCTTTGGCCGAACTCCCAACCGAAGGAGGGACCCTCGGTCAGGTCCGCTCGGGTTTGGCCGAACTCCCAACCGAAGGTGGGACCCTCGGTCAGGTCCGCTCGGCTTTGGCCGAACTCCCAACCGAAGGAGGGACCCTCGGTCAGGTCAGCTCGGCTTTGGCCGAACTCCCAACCGAAGGAGGGACCCTCGGTCAGGTCCGTTCGGCTTTGGCGAGCCCCCTGCTGAGGGAGGGACCCTCGGTCAGGTCCGTTCGGATTTGGCCGAACTCCCAACCGGAGGTGGGACCCTCGGTCAGGTCCGCTCGGCTTTGGCTGAACTCCCAACCGAAGGAGGGACCCTCGGTCAGGTCAGCTCGGCTTTGGCCGAACTCCCAACCGTGGGAGGGACCCTCGGTCAGGTCCGTTCGGCTTTGGCCGAACTCCCAACCGTGGGAGGGACCCTCGGTCAGGTCCGTTCGGCTTTGGCCGAACTCCCAACCGAAGGAGGGACCCTCGGTCAGGTCCGTTCGGCTTTTCGGCCGAACTCCCAACCGAAGGAGGGACCTTCGGTCAGGTCCGTTCGGCTTTGGCCGAACTCCCAACCGAAGGAGGGACCCTCGGTCAGGTCCGTTCGGCTTTGGCCGAACTCCCCCCCGAAGGTGGAGCCTTCGGTCAGGTCCGTTCGGCTTTGGCCGAACTCCCAACCGAAGGAGGGACCCTCGGTCAGGTCCGTTCGGCTTTGGCCGAACTCCCAACCGAAGGAGGGACCCTCGGTCAGGTCCGTTCGGCTTTGGCCGAACTCCCAACCGAAGGAGGGACCTTCGGTCAGGTCCGTTCGGCTTTGGCCGAACTCCCAACCGAAGGAGGGACCCTCGGTCAGGTCCGTTCGGCTTTGGCCGAACTCCCAACCGAAGGAGGGACCCTCGGTCAGGTCCGTTCGGCTTTGGCCGAACTCCCAACCGAAGGAGGGACCCTCCGTCAGGTCCGTTCGGCTTTGGCCGAACTCCCAACCGAAGGAGGGACCCTCGGTCAGGTCCGTTCGGCTTTGGCCGAACTCCCAACCGAAGGAGGGACCCTCGGTCAGGTCCGTTCGGCTTTGGCCGAACTCCCAACCGAGGAGGGATCGTCTGCTAGGCCTGCTAGGTCCGCTCGGGCGCAAACCTCGAGGCTTCGTACCCTGACGTGGCGGTGCCATTAATGCTCGGAAGTCGTACCGTCATTCTTCCATCTATATAATGTGGGGGGCCATTTGTGGGGCATCCTTTCTTTTTTCCCTTCGGAGAGCTCACCTTCGGCCTCGGATCCCCTTCTAGCCTCGTCCTCTTCTTCCTTAGCTTAGCAACAAGTAAGTGATGTCTTCCTCGTCGGGCTACAGCCCCTCGTCCCGCGAGAGGTCAAGACCAAGACGTAGGTATAGGAGTCCTGGGGAAGTCCGAGGGATGTCCTCGGATTCCACCGACTCTCCCTCCTCCCGCGACTCATCGTCAGCGGCCACACCGTCGGGGTCCAAGGGTGGCTCCAACGGTGAGGAGTTTAGGGAGAGGGTGCTCGACGCCCGAGCCCAGACACAGGAGCCCTTAGAAGTTGAGGCCCTTAAGATCGTCTCCACGATGGACGAACCAGAACTGGAGGAGCTAAGGGCCTCCTTCGGCGTTTCGGATGCTTTCGAGCTCCGTCTGCCCAAACCCTCTGACCGAGCCAGCTATCGGAACCCCGAGGAGCTGTGCCTGTACAAGGAGGCCTTCAAGGCAGGCCTTCGGCTGCCCCTCCACCCCTTCTTCACCAAAGTGTTTCGGCACTATGGGGTAAGCCCGACCCAGCTAACGCCGAACGGGTGGCGACAAGCATTAAGCTTCGTCATCTTCTTCGTTCGGCACAAGAGGCCTCTCTCCCTTCGACTCTTCATAAACTGTTTTCTTCTTCAGGCCTGTAAGGGACTTACGGGCTGGTACTACTTTTGCCCCCGAAAGGACCTTCGGCTCTTGAAGGGTTACCCGAGTTCCATCCATGGGTGGAAGGATAAGTACTTCTTTGTGAAGTCGACCGAGGGGGTGCCCTTCGGCACGGTCTGGGACATCCCGGACCTTAGGGATGTGAACTCCGCCCCTGCCCTATTCGGGGCAGATGCGGAGTCGTTGGCGATGGCGAGGCGGCAGGAAGGCTGTTCTCCAGTCGAGGCCGACTGCCTCAAGTCCGACGCCATCCTCTTCAAGTTCGGGCTTAGCCCGGGTGAGTTAGGCTAGACTCCGTCTTCTTCCTTCGAGTGTCGGTCTTTCGTACTGATACCTCTTGTTTCTTCTTGCAGTGCAAGTTACCAGAGCCGAGGCTAAGGCCGCCGCCGCCGCAAGACAGGCAAAGATAAAGGAAGCCAAGGCCCGCGACGCCACCCAGCAGCCGAAATCCAAGAGGAAGGAAAAGGCGGGCCCGTCTTCCGAGACCCCGAAGAAGAGGCCCAGGGTGGAGGGGTCGACTGCCGAGGCTGTCCAAGCCCTTGCTGCTCCCAGAGACGGTCTGGCTCAAGACCCTTCGTCCGCCACTGCCTCCCGAGGCCCGAAAGTCCCGTCGTCGAGGGCCGAGGTGGGGTTCATCCCACAATGGTCGGTGAAGGAAGACGACTCTCTGACCGTCGGACGGGTTGCCAGAGAGTTGGTGACGAAGGGGAGTCTCCCCCGAGACGCCACCGAAGCCCAGAAGCAAGGGACGGCGGCACTGCTCACCTCGGCGTGCATCTTCATGGCGGGGGTAAGCTTCGGTCCCCTTCTCCTTCGGCCTTCCTACCTCTTTCTTACTCGTACTATATATGTATATATATATATATTATTTTTTCATTCTGACCTTCGGTGCTCTGCGCAGGCTCAGAACCAGATGGGTCAGCTGGTCCTCCGAGCCGAGGCCATGTGTCGGGAGCTTGAAGCCAGCGAGAGGGAGAAGGTCTCCCTAGACAACGAGCGCTCCCTCCTCCTCGAGAAGGTGGAGCACCTGGAGTGCGACCTAGCCCTCGAGCGCCGAGAGTGCGAACGGAAGCTCTCGGAGTTGAAGTCACAAGTGAGGGCCCGCCTTCAGGAAGCCGAAGCCCGAGGGGTCGAAAAGTATCGGTCCTCCGAGGCCTTCAAGGAGGAGATCAAGAACGCCATCGCCCCAGGGTACACCATGGGCGCTACCGAGGTCCGAGATTGGGTCCTCGGGCGCTACCCTGGGGTTTCCTTTGCAGACAGCGGCCTCATCTTCGAGGACGACGATGTGGAGGTGGTGCCATCGACCACCGAGGTTGCCGACGCCGACGGTGGAGGCGGCAGCGAGGAAGGCGAGATCCAGCTGCATAGGGAAGTCCCTCCGACTCCTGGTCGTGGGGGTTCGGACCAGGAGGCACTCCCCGCCGAAGACGAGGCCGCGAACCCGACGGACGCTCCTTAAGGTCGCCTCGGTTCTCAGCGCAGGCTACCCCCCTTGTCATGTAACTAGCCTTCGGGCTTTTTTTTTGTAAATCTTTTGCCTTCGGGCTTCGTATGTAACTAGCCTTCGGGCCTTTTTTGTAATCTTTTGCCTTCGGGCTTCGTATGAATGCAATCGTTCTTTTTCCAACTGTCGTTTAATGATCTTTGGTTCGTAAGTAGTTGCAGAGGGCCGAAACCCTAGCTGTCTTTAAGCTTATTTCCCCGAGACTTGGCCGAGGGTCGACCTGTTAGTATGTCCGACGAAGGCCGAACCTATTATCACTTGCAATATTTTACCAAGTGTTTTCCCTCTCGGCTCGAGCCGAAGGGTTCACCGAAGGTCGAGGGGTTCACCGAAAGTCGAGGGGTTCACCGAAGGTCGACCCTTCAATGGTCAATCACCAAGCAATCCATCGTGTGTACCCTCGGCTCCAGCCGAATGGTCTATTAGATGCTAGGTCTTCACCGAGGGTCGACCCGTCAGTAAGTCAGACGAAGGCCGACCCTGTTATTGCAATATTTTACCAAGTGTTTTCCCTCTCGGCTCGAGCCGAAGGGTTCACCGAAGGTCGATCGTCCAATAGTCCGAATCACCGAAGGTACCCTCGGCTCCAGCCGAAGGGTCTGTTAGATGCTACCCCTTCGGTCAGGTCCGTTCGGCTATGGCCGAACTCCGAGCCGAAGGGGTGATTGAGCCTCCAAGGTGTGGACCTTCAGTCATCCGTTCCTCAGGGTTAGAGGTAGGAGAATTCTCAGTTGCCGTAAACCAGCTCTCATATTATCCAGTCTCGCGGATTTCAAGATGAATTACAACTTAAAAAGGGTTCAAAAAGACAATAATTGCAAAGAACGACAGACGGACAAATTTACAAATGACTACTGCGTGCCCGCTACTTTACTACTGGTGGAATTTTCTTAGATTATCTGAGTTCCACGATCGGGGTACCCTTACTCCCCCCGTAGTCTCTAGGTGGTAGGACCCTGGTCGTATTACCCTCGAGACTCTGTAGGGACCTTCCCAGCTTGGGTCCAGCTTCCCTTGATGCCTTGGGTCCGACACTTCCGCCCTTCTAAGGACAAGGTCGCCCTGCCTAAACTCGTTCTTCCGGACTTTGGTGTTGTAGTGCCTAGCGACCCTCCGCTGGTAGGCGGCGATCCTTTCCTGTGAAGCTTCTCTGGTTTCTGCCAAGAGGTCCAAATTTGCCCGGAGTCCTCCGTCGTTTTCGTCTTCGTTGTAGTACCGAATCCGATGGGTAGTAGCCCCTATCTCTACTGGGAGTACAGCTTCAGTGCCGTATGTTAACATGAAGGGTGTTTCTCCGGTAGCTAGCCTCTCGGTGGTGCGGTAGGCCCAGAGAATGTGGTGCAACTCATCTGCCCATAGCCCTTTGGCATCATCAAGTCTCTTTTTTATCCCTTGGAGCAACGTACGGTTGGTTACTTCTGTTTGCCCGTTGGTCGAGGGATACCCGACAGAGGTTTTCCTATGGTTGATGCCGAGGGCTTCACAGAACGCGTCGAAGGTCGGATTAGCAAACTGAGTTCCATTGTCCGTAACCACGACCTGGGGGATTCCGAATCTGTATACCACCGCCCTTTGGAAGAAGTCCCTAATGTTCTTTTCTGTTATCGTCGCTAGGGCTTCGGCTTCCGCCCACTTCGTGAAGTAGTCGACCGCCACCACGACAAACTTCCTCTGTCTCGTGGCCAGGGGGAACGGGCCTAAAATGTCCATCCCCCACATGGCGAACGGTACTGGGCTAGATAGGGACGATAGCTCGGTAGAATGTAGCCTAGGCACGGGGGCGAACATCTGGCACTTGACGCATTTCCTGACCAGCGATTCTGCGTCCTTTCTCATTGTCGGCCAGTACAGGCCCTGCCTTAGTACTTTGTGCGCCAGGGCCCGGGCCCCAAGGTGTTGGCCACATATCCCCTCATGCACCTCCCGGAGCGCATAGTCGCCGTCGGAAGAATCCAGGCACTTGAGGTATGGTGAGGTAAACCCTATCTTGTATAGAGTGTCGTCTTTCAGAAAGAAGCGCGCAGACCTTATTCTTAGTTTCCTTGCTTCGTCCCTGTTCTCTGGGAGCTTCCCCTCCTTGAGGTATTCTATTATGGCGTCCATCCAGCTTCGGCCGTTTTCACCTACGGGTAACACCTCGTGGGGTTTCTCGATGCTTGGCTGTGGTAGTACTTCAAAGTACACCGCTCGTCCAAATTCCGCGAAGTCGGAAGTGGCCAGCTGCGACAGTGCGTCTGCGCTAACATTCTCTTCTCGTGACACCTGCTTTACCTCAAATTCCTTGAAAGCCGCTGACCCTTCTCGCACTGCGTTCAAGTATTCGGCCATCCTCTGCTCTTTGGCCTCGTATTCGCCATTCACTTGCCGCACCACGAGTTGGGAGTCGCTATTCACTACCAGTTCCTTCACCATCAAAGCCCGGGCCAGATTAATTCCGGCTATTATCGCCTCGTACTCCGCTTCGTTGTTGGAAGCGTCGAAGCCGAACCGTAGGGCGCATTCTATTTTGAAGCCTTCGGGGCTTACCAACACAATTCCAGCGCCACTTCCACCGCTATTGGAAGCCCCATCCACATACAGCGTCCAGGCCTCCTCTGCTCGTTCCTCGGCAGATTCCTGCGGGTCATCGGGGATCGTCGTCTCCGCTATGAAGTCTGCGAGGGCCTGTGCTTTAATTGCGGTTCTCGGCTTGTACTGGATGTCGAACTCTCCCAGCTCTATGGCCCAATTTACCAGACGACCGGACATATCTGGTCGCTGCAGTATTTTCTTCAGAGGCTGGTCGGTGAGTACGCATACTGTGTGTGACTGAAAATATGGCCTCAGCTTTCTTGCCGCCGTCACGAGGGCGTATGCCACTTTCTCCGCCTTTCGGTATCTTGTCTCGGCATCTAAAAGGGTTCGGCTGACGTAGTATATTGGCCTTTGTTGCTTCCCTTCCTCTTTCGTCAGTACGGCGCTTACAGCAACTGCCGATACAGCAAGGTACAGCTGTAGGACATCTCCGGTGTTCGGCTTTGTCAGCAGTGGGGGTGCGGCCAAGTACTCCTTCAATTGCTCGAAAGATCTTTCGCACTCCTCCGTCCACTCGAACCTTTTAGCCCCTTTCAGCGCCTTGAAGAAAGGAAGGCATCTATCAGCAGACCGAGACATGAATCTTCCGAGGGCAGCTACCCGACCCGTCAGCTCCTGGACTTGCTTTACGTTCTGGGGTGACCTCATGTCCCGAATGGCTTGTATTTTGACTGGGTTGGCTTCGATTCCTCTCTCTGAAACGATGAAGCCGAGGAACTTCCCCGAGGCTACTCCGAAGGCACATTTCGCTGGGTTCAGCTTCATGCCGTACCGTCGTAGCACTTGGAACGCCTCTTCCAAGTCTTGGATGTGCCTTTCTGCCTTCAGGCTTTTCACGAGCATGTCATCCACGTACACTTCCATGGTCTTGCCGATCAGCCCTTTAAAAACTTTGTTCACCAACCTCTGATAGGTGGCCCCCGCGTTCTTTAGTCCGAAAGGCATGACCTCATAGCAGTACAACCCTCCTTCAGTTATGAAGGAGGTTTTCGGGACATCAGCCTCGGCCATTTTGATTTGGTTGTACCCCGAGTATGCATCCATGAAACTCAGCGCCTCGTATCCCGCCGTGGCGTCGATGAGCAGGTCTATCTTTGGCAGGGGGTATGCGTCCTTGGGGCAGGCCTTATTCAGGTCGGTGAAGTCGATGCAGATCCTCCACTTCCCGTTGGCCTTCGGGACCATCACCACGTTAGATATCCACTCCGGGTAATGAATCTCGCGGATGAACCGGGCCTTCAGTAACTTTTCTACTTCCTCATCTATCTTCTTCTGCCTTTCTGGGGCGAACGTTCTCTTCCTCTGCTGGACCGGCTTCTTCATTGGGCTAGCGTTCAGGTGATGTTCTATTACCTCTCGGTCGATCCCGGGCATGTCCGACGCCGACCAGGCGAATACGTCAGCGTTGCTCCGTAGGAATGAGATGAGTCTTTCTTGTTGCGGCCTTGGCATGGTAGCCCCAATCTGGAATTGCCGGGTGTCGTCTCCTTCTTCAGCTTCAACTTGCACCAAATCTTCGGCCGGCTCTCCCCGTTGATAGCTGACATCATCACGTAGATCCTCTATTGGGAGCGTCTCACCCGCCTTTTCTTTTCCCCAGAGGGTAGTGGCGTAACATCTTCGGGACGTCTCCTGATCACCCCGACACTCCCCGACGCCATTCTTAGTTGGGAACTTCATTTTGAGATGGGGGGTGGAGACGATGGCCTTTAACAGATTCAACCCGACTCTTCCTAGTATGGCATTATACGCTGATGTAATGCTCACTACCAGGAAGTTTATCATCACCGTCGCCTGGCGATCTCCGGTGCCAGCTCGAACCGGCAGCTCTATCGACCCTTCCACCTTCACCGGGGTGCCAGAGAATCCTTGCAGCGGGTGTTCGACCTTCTTTAACTTTCCTTCGTCGAGGCCCATCTTCCGGAAAGCTTCGAGGAACAGGATATCAGCTGAGCTGCCGTTATCCACTAAGATCCTCTTCACTTTGCAATCTCCTATAGTCATGGCGATGACCAAGGCATCGTCATGCGGGGTCTGCACCCCTTCCAGATCATCGTCTGAGAAGGAGATGACCGTCCCCGTCTTCGCCTTCTTGTTCGACCATTCTGCCACATGTACGCTCCTCGCGTAGGCCTTCGCCTTCCTGGCGGAGACCGAACTCTCTCCTGCGGCCGGGCCTCCACAGATGGTTGCTATAACTCTTGTTGGGCTCTTGTTCTCCTCTCGAGGCCGGCGTTCATCTTCCTCTGGTGTCTGGTTCCTCCGCCGTTCTTGATTTCCTCTGCGGGCGAGCCCCCCTCTCTCATACCGACCTCCTCCCTCTCTCCGACGGTTATCTCTCCGACCATTGCCTTCTGGAGCCAGCTCTTTCTCCCGATCTACAAATCTGCCTAAGTATCCCCTTCTGATCATTCCTTCTATCTCCCCCTTGAGATGCCAACAGTCCTCGGTGTCATGGCCGTGGTCTCTGTGGAAGTGGCAGTATCTATCCACATTGCGTCTTTCTGGATGTCGCCCCATCTTTCCTGGCCACTTCATGGCCCTGGCATCTGGAGAATCTTTTATCTGCATTAACACCTCTGTTCGCCTTCGGTTCAGGGGTGCATACCTCTCAAACTTCCTCGGTGGACTGGGGGCCCGACTGCGCTCGGACTTTCGTCTTTTTTCTTCTTCGACGGGTTTATCATCAACCCTTAAGGGCCTCTTCCTCGCCGCCTTCCTTTCGACTTCTTCATCTGCCTGGAGGGTTTCTTCCATCTGGATGTACTTATCGCATCGCGCCCTCAGCTCGGTCAGATCTCTAGGCGTATGCTTCGCCAGGGACCTCTTCAATTCCTTGTCCTTGACGCCACCTAGCAGGGCCGTGAACTCCTCCTTCGGGTCTAGGCCCCTGATTGTGATCTTTTCTTGTTGGAATCGCTTCATGTAATTCCGCAGCGATTCCCCTTCTTGCTGTTTGACGTTGGTTAGGTTCAACGTAGTCTTCTGGAGGGGCTGGCTACTAGAGAACCCCTTCACGAAGAAGTAGCTCAGGTCGCTGAAGCTGTGGATCGACTTCGTCGGTAGTCGGTTATACCACAGCCTCGCCGCCCCCCTGAACGTCAATGGGAGGGCCCGACACATAATATTTTCCGAGACGCGATGGAATTGCATGGCGACCTTAAAGCCTTCCAAGTGATCGACGGGGTCCCCCGACCCGTCATAGGTGTCGTACTTGGGCAGGCGGAAACCGACCGGGAGCGGGTCCCTCATGACCTCGTCAGCTAAGGCCGTATCATTGGTGAGGTCGGGCTCGCGGTTCCCTGTCTGGTTTTCTGCCACCTTTCTGATCTCGTCCTTCAGGTCCAAGATCATCCTCTTTAATCCCGAGTCCTCGGATCTCTGCTTGTCTCCTTGGTGCTGATCCCCATGCGGGTCTCTGGCGGCGCGTCGCGTCCTACTTCGGGGCGCGGGACTCTCCCTTGCTCGGTTTCGAGGATCGCGGCCGGCCCTCGTCGATCCCGTACTGCTTCGGTCTTCTTCTCGAGCCCTCTCGAACTGGACGTGAGTCCCTGGGGGTGCTCCGCCGGTCTTATGGGAGACAGCTTTGGAGACCTCCCTCATAGTCTCTGCCATCCGGTTATATTTGTTCTGGAGGTCTTCGAACTGCTGCCTTGTCACGTACTCTTGGGCCGCGGGAGGCTGATGGTCGCTGCCTTCCCGTACTGAATATCCAGCCGACCGCTGGTATCTGACGGACACTTCCCGGTCATCATGACCCCTTTCCCGTCCAGTCTCGGCCGAGGGAGGAAGCTCCCCTGAAGGTTCTTCCCCCATGTCTACGTTGGACGTCGCTCTCGTCCTTCTTCGGTTGTAGGTTCTTCCCACCATTACCGTCGTTCCCACAGACGGCGCCAATCTGTTGCTGCCAAAAACCCCGCTAGTCCAACCTACACAAACACAGACGACGGAGGCCCGAAACTTTGTCCGGGGTTAGTCCTCCGACGCTCAAGTCAGGGTCGGCCGCACAGTTCAATAAGGGAGTAATGGTGAGGGTGTTAGAGCTTACCTTCCCCTTTCTTCCGTGCCTTCTTATATAGCTCTTTGGCCTTAGGGTTTTTTCCCCTTCGGCCTTCTTAGAGTCCTACTCGAATACGTCCAACCTTCTGGGGGGAATATTCCCCCCATGCAGACGACGTGATCCCGCATGATTCTGTGGGCGTGCCTCGGTGATTGCGCGTGCTCGAGTGTGAGTGGTCTCTTGGACCCTTCGTCTGGCGGTGGACACGTGTCTCAGAGGCGACACGTGTCATGGCCCCCACCGAGGGGTTATTTTGGCTATATCACATAGCAATCTCTCTACCAATATGTTCATATAACTTTGCATAAAACACAAAATTTCTTTTTAGAAAAATTTAGAAAATATATTTTGGTAAAGGGGTTAATGCATGGGGTGCACTTGGGAAAGGAACCATTCGTTAAAAAATAAATAAATGGAAGGGGGGAGGAGAGGAGAGAGGAGAGAGGAGTTGGTCGCTTCAGCCCCACTATTGTCTTCATTGGACATTTTGCATGGAGTGGGTGAACCTGAGGTACAATAGTTTAATTGCACTATTGTAACATATTGGTCATAGGTTCAACCTTTGGAAATAATCTCTCTTGTAAAACAAAGGTAAGTTTATATATGTTTGTTTCCCACGGACTTTGCAATTTTTTTTGAGTAATATATGCCAACACATGTAGTATACATATAAAATATATAAATTTAATAATTGCCAACATCATCATTTGCAATTGTCTCTTGGCAGATCAGGCAGGGCCCAAAATTAGTAATGAAAAGGTTTGACTCTTCTCTACTCGTATGAGTTTGAGCCCTTGAAGGTGGTGGTTTTTATTATAGGAGCCACGGCGAGAAAAAAGGCCATGAAATGCGGAAGCCTCTGCTATATATGTCAAATTAGGATATGGTTCAATCCTATTCATTAATATGTGGAAATGGGTATAGTTTTAACACTCATAAACAAACTACGTGGCATGATGATCTTTTCTCTCCACGATGGAAATGGCATGATAGTCAGGCGAGGATTTTAGAACACATCTAGATGGGGTATGCTACCCAGATCCTGGACTTTCAATCTACTTAATTCTATGTCATACTTGGAGCAAAGTTAATTTGTGCACGTCTTTCCTCGTTCGTCACTTCTCCTATGGTCGTTTTTTTACCTAGTCCTTTCTCTCTTATATCCTTCTATTGCAAAAAGATCAATCCTCCTTATCGGTGTATCCAATGTTCTCCATTGAACATGACCATACAATTTCAAAAAATCGAATTTGTAATTCTCTGTGATCCTAAGTCCAGGCTCAAAACCACAACTAATATTCTCCAAAGGAAACCATCAGAGGTGTTAATCAGTCGGTTTGATCTGGTTTTGATTGGGTCGAATCAATTTTCAATGTGAGAATGAATCTGAAACCAAACCAAACCAATAAGAGAATGTCTAGATTTGATTTGGTTTGGGTTCGATTTATCTTTATCCATCATTTGATAACGTTTCTGTTGTTTCTATATCTAGAAACAACAAAAACGGCTTTTCACGTTTCCAGAAACAAAAATTGATTTTTGATGTTTGATAAACATGTTTCTCGAAATGTTTTTTATAGACATAATGCCACTAAAAAACTCAATATTATCATCGGACGCCCAAAAGGGAGAGAGGGTTCAGTTGCCTCTTTTTAGGTTTAAATAGTTGAGAGATTTATCGGGCACAACAACTTTTTTTTTTTTCCTCTCAAATTCATTTCTAGAAACTCTAGAAACGATGAAACAAGTCCGACTTGTTTCGTCAAAATCGTTTATAAAATTGTAAATAGGAATAAATTTTGATTTATGTTTCTAGAAACAAGTAAAACGAAATAACTTTATCAAACATTTTTTAGGTTGTTTCTCTTTTTCTGGGAACAAGAAAACGCAGAAACGATAGAAATGGAACATTGTCAAACGGTGACTTAGGGCCCGTTTGATAACGTTTCTGCCGTTTCTATTTCAAGAAACGGCAGAAACATACATTTCCATTTCTAGAAATAGAAACGGAATTGAAGGTGTTTGATAAGTCATGTTTCTGGAAGTCGATAGTAACCAGCGAAAGAATGACCACGAGTCGTTTCCAAAAATGGCGAAACAAGTAGGGTCGTTTCTTGAACCATAAATAGATAGAAATTTCTATTTCTGAAAACAAGTGAAACGAAACAGTTTTATTAAACGTTTTTTGTTCCGTTTCTCCAAAAATGACAGAAACGCGTTTCTTGAAACGTTATCAAACGGGCCCTTAGTTCCCTCTTATTTATTTGTCATCATTTTAATATCAGATTCAATCCAATTTCTATTCAGTTTTCCATGTATATATTTACACATAATTATAGGGAAAAAAACATGTTTTTTCACTATTTTTGGATTGGTATCGACTCATTGGTTTTATTCATCTTCAATGCGGTCCATCTTCGCTAAATTCCTCAATACCCCAATCCGAAATTAAACCAATGAAGCATCTATTCGATTTTGACTTTTTCGAACGGCTCATAGTTCACCGGTTCGGGTTAGGATTTTACACCCGGCCTCTTCATTGAAAGCATCATTGGAAGCAAAAAGGACTTCTCCAATGAGCGAAACAAGGGGCGCACGACAAAAGACTGCCACATGTACGACACGTCAGATTAAAGCTTAGTCAAATTCCACTTGTACAGCAGTGAGTGGTAAACTACGGCTCCCAGAACCCAAAAAGAGAATTTTTTGGGAGAACAGCCCAGTGGGCCCAAGGGTATGTCTTTGAATTGGCGTATATATCAAAGGAAAGATTTGGTGGCCCTAAGGATGCCACGTAAGGAAGAGTAGGGTCCACTCTATGCATTCTAGAGTCTTCCGTGGAACTGTAGAAGACATTCTCTGTAAAAAAATGTGTTCTTTCCTGCCAATTGTCATAACTCCACGTCAGGAGAAATGATTACTGAAATAGTCCCTTGGTTTCCTCCTTAGTGGGACCCATCTTGCTTTTGTTGTCGGCGTGAAGAGGCCCAGGTGGGGTCCCAAAAACAGTGAACGTCATCACGTTTCAACTTTCAAAAAGGTCCTCGTCACAAGAGCCAGCGCCTGTGAAAAAAAAAAGGGTGGGGTACATACTCTTTCCCGAGAATAGTTAAAAAAAAAAAAGAGAGAGAAATCTACCAGATCGCGTTGGCCTGTATCACATAGTGACCAATGAAAATATATGTTGAGGCATTTAAAAGGAATTTTTTGAGTAAAATGTAGGTTGAGGCATTCAAAAATAATTTCTGGGTAAAGTAGTCATTTTATCAAAAAGGATTTTTTTGGGTAAGATAGTCATTTTACCATCTTATGTGGGTAAGAGTTCCCAACTTAGTATTCTTTTCTCCTAATAAAATTCATATTTTGCCCATCCTGGCATTGTTCGTCCATCATGGGTCTTTGTCTAACCTCTCAATGGGTCTTGTAGGATCTTTTGTGGACCTTGGAATTTTATTTTAAAAAATATTCAAATTTTGTATTCTATTTATGTTTTTATTCATTTAGGAGAATCTAAATAAAAAATAAAAAAACCTGAAAAACATTTAGGAGAATCCAATTGGAAAAAGAAATTACCTCAAAAAGCTATCTGAATTCATTTCAAAGTTATTCAGTATGTAGATACAAATATTTCAAGTTTAGATAGGATATTATCCCATTCATTTAGGTTTGATTTTAAAAATATGATTAAATTATATTTTTATAATATTAAAATATTTTTACCAACTCATGTTATATTATAAGTAATTAAACAAAAAATAACAATAATAATAATAATAATAATAATAATAATAATAATAATAATAATAATAATAAAATATTCATGAGGACATCTATATATATGACATTTCAACGTCAATTCTAATGGACCAGTGGACTCTGTCATTCACCTTTTCATCTTCTTGAATTTTCTTCTTCTTCTCCAGTTCTTCGCGACTCAACCTAGATGATGAAACCTTAGCATCACTTCCCTAGACTTATGAGTCCATTTTCCAATCTTCAGAAGATGTGAATGAATAGTTGAAAATCTATATTCAATTTGTGTTCATTTTCGTTTAGGGGAATCCAAATAAAAAATTCCTTTCAAAACTATCCAAATCCATTATAAAGATGATCAGATGTGGATAGAAAGAATGTTATAATTTATTGGAATTTGATATGTTTACATCTCTACCCTCTCCTAGAGGTTCAGAGAATCTTTCCTCTTATATATTTGGGAGAGGAGGATCTGGATGTTGCCCGCTTATATTGACCTCATATATGCTAGACTAATAATGGACAGCATAACAATATATTTGATGAGAGGATATTTAATAAGGGGAGAGAGAGAGAGATTCGTTTCCCATTTGTTAGTCCTCATGACTGACAATCTCAACTAAACTGGTTCCAATTGGACCAAGTCTTGGTTCGAATGAGTTACATTGATCCACCTTGCAGTCTTGCACTAAAACTAAACAAAAAAATTGGTAAGGTTATATTAATTTTTTGAAACTTAGTTCATGTTCATACAAAAAAAATTTGCAAGGTTAGAATTTTTGAAACTTAGTTCATGTTCATGCTTAATTATCATGATTGATGGACTATTAAGCTTTTACCTTACTCATAATTAAGACATGTGGCTAGCAATTGCCAATCAATTGGTGACAATAGGATGTGACTATCTAATTTAAATAACACTTGGAATCGAGTATTTCTTCAACCATGGTGAACAAAGAACCTTTTCAACTTTGGTATATATCTATCCTATTGATTTGACCAAGGGTATTTCAAACCTTTCTCAATAGGGGCGAGAATTAATGATAAAACTCACTATTCTAGGAGTTCAATCATAATATCAAATTAAATCATTATGGATGAATAGATTATCTCTTCACCCTGGTGACGAAGATTTTCGCCACAACAATTTATACAAGAATATCTAGAATATATAGATTTCTTCTTAATAAAAGTAAAGGTAAGGTATCGACATGCTACTGGTGTGGACATGGATAGGAGAACGGGAAGGATTTTAAGATTCAACATAATTCATATACCGAAAGAACCTCATGTTAAGGAGGAGAGAGAATGTGTGAGAGGGTGCATGACACCGATAGCGTGCTAGTTATTTTTCCTAAAAATAATTCTCTCTTGCTGGGCAATAGAGGGAATATGTATGTGTTTGTGGCTCCCATTCCATGATTGGGTAATTAGTGTTGGATGCCTTCTCTAATGTCTTTGCTTTTGCTAATAAATGAGCTGTATGAATTTTCACATAAAAGTAAGTTCAAAGTAGAAGAGAGGGAAAGGTCTAGCGTGTATTAATTACTTCCAAAAAGCCTCTTTATCAGTCATTCCCTGTAACAGTTGTAGCTTCTTTTCTTTACTTCAAAATGATTATAGAGAAGAAAGGATAATTATTGGTGGGACTGATTAAGGATTTTACTTCTACCAAAAAAACGATTAATTAGGGATTTTACAGTTTTCAACCATATAAAAAAGTTTTGGGATTTCCCGGTACTTATCGTAAGTGGACTTTCGTTGATTCCTCCAATGGATTATAGATCTAGAGAGGGTTTTTTAAGCAAGCAACATAAGAAAGTGCATCAATGAAGAGTGATAAAATAGAATCATACAAAGAGGTAGAGAGACTATATTATGGGACAAGAGTGTATTTACCCTCCCTAGTCAGAAGAGGAATAGAAAGAGGCATAGGACACCATCTATTGGTCAAGTATCAAATTTGAAACCCTAATTCAATCCTATAGCACACCTTCTAGTGTCTTAAATTCTCATCAGTTTCCAAATGTCAAATTCTATGAATTGCTTTGATCCCTACAATGACACTTTAAATTAAAGGTATACCTTTACTTGAGGTAACATGTGTGGCTTACTGATCATCCTCAAAAGAAAATTCAATTTTGTTGTTAGTTTCTATTTTACATGATTAAATAAAATAAAAGAACCCTTAAAAAAAAAAATCCAAGAAAACCCTCAATCCTTGATCAGTATAGGTGAATACTGAGAACTACAAAAAAGATATGGGTCATTTGGGGGAATGATCATATTGGACAATGAGAAACTTTGGTAGATGGTAGAGTCATGGCAAGAATTTATATTGCATTGCCCACTTTTGCTGCAAAAAGCTACTGAAATTCTCTCTCTCTCTCTCTCTCCATTAAGTTGCCTAATTTCCCTTACTTCGCAGCACACACACATGAAAGGAAGAATGAATTAGATCATGACCAAGACAAATTTGAGTTCAAATTTAAAATAAATCTTCTTTCTTTTAGGGCTAACAAAATGTCTGCAAATTAAAAAGGCAAAGAACAAAAAGAAGGGTAGATAAAAGCTAGCTATGATGAGTGATAACTGAAATGATACACAGCTTGGCCATGCGGATTAACTGTGGACCAGCTTCAGGATAGTGAGATATTGGTGAAAGGGAAAAGGAAAAAGGTGACATGCATGTCTTCATGGTTAGAGGCTTAGCTTAGAGATTAGGAACCAAGAGTCCATGTGATCTGCTCCTTCCTTCCCAAGAATGTGTTGCTGCTCCTTCCTTGTTTCTCCTTCATCTCTGTCCATAAAGACAAGATATATAATGATCACTAATCAGGATATGCTGCCTACCTACTTAAATTTTGATCACTCTCAATAATTAGGTTCCTTTCAAGATAAGGGAAATGGGTTAGTACTGACTTCTAATTAGAATTATTCTAGAACAAATTTTAAAAAAAGGCTAGTCATTAAGGAGAAGACACCCAAGTCCTTATAGGCCTTCACATCGAGCTACTGACATCTGATGTAAGATTGTTTTGTTTTCGTGTAGAACCCCAATTAACTAATTTCGGTCCCCCTCTACGTGGGAGCACAAGTAGAAACTGAAATCTTCTCGAGGGATTTCCTCCATTATCCAAGTCACTTGTTGGGACATGAGTAGAACTAACCCTTAAAAGCTATTCATATTTAAAAAGAGGGCTGGTCTCCAAAGTCATCCTTCACATCAGACTATTCACATTCAATATAGAATTGTGTTATTGCAAACACCAATAATACGAAAATAAACAAATACGAAAATAAACAAACACAGATCCGCACAACATAGAAATTTAATGAGGTTTATAACACCGATGTGGTGTGCTACGTCTTCAGGCGAATAAGAAGATGTTTCACTATGTAGAAGAGAGATTACACCCAAACAACGGTTAGAAAACTCGCTTTGAAACCTTAGCTCAAAAAATCCTCCAAATCACAATTGCTTACTCAATAGTTCTAAAAAAAAAAGGAAAAATCTCATTTGAGTCGTCACCAAAATATGTTGGAGCAAGTCATTTTTCAAAATGGATCAAGAATTCAAGACAAACTTAACAAATTGTTTGTTTTCTAGTGTAGGACCCTAACAAGAAAAAAGATGGTTTTTTTTTTTGACCTAACCAGCCGCGGCCCATGAGTGTTGCTTTTGTTTTATAAACAAGTAAAAAAAGAAGATACTAGTTAGATTTGGGAACTGCTGATCTTAAATGTAACAGTATCTTTAGGGCTGTGGACCAGCAATGGACACAGCTGGGGCTAAACAAAGATATACTAATCACAATAATGGCTAATTGGAAGACCTTCATCAACCTTCGGGCTATGGACCATTTTTGCATGTAGTTATTGTTATTATTCCCGAGGCTCAGAAAGTGAAATGAGAGACTACCCTTTTATCATATATCATGGACTCATGGCTCACAGTATAGTGGGAGCTGAGAATAAGAAATTCCATGAACCGTCCCATGTGTTCCTATAATAATAATTGCTATGACGTATTTCTTTTTCTCCTAAGTTGGTCCCTCATGTCTCTTTAACTTCATTTTCTCTCTCCAAGAGAGAATGTTCAGAAATTGTTCTTCAAAGAATATATTGTTTACGAGGAACTTTCATGGATTTTGATATCTTTTTGAAGAACAAAGAGAGGGAAAAAGAGAGATTCTGATCGATCGATATCTTATCTTTTCCTTCCGCCACTTTCCCATATTTTTATATGAAAAATCAATGAAACCAATAGCTTCTCATGCTGTTGACTTTGTTATTGAAGGAATGATCCCTTGTGTTGTGTCAAGGAAACAGAATCATATACTTTGTTACCAAGAAATGAAGAACTTTGATGCTAAGAATAATGGAAACACCTTTGCGTCTACACTCAGTGGTGTGGGTCATCTCTTTCTCTCTCTAGCTTTGCAGGTTTTGCAATCTTGGATCGATTGCAGGCTTTAACAACCCACTAAGTTGGTGGGGAGGTGATGGAAAAAGGTTTGATAGATCTAAAGCTGCAACCCATCAACTTGATATTAAGATTATTAAAGAACAAAGAGACAAAGAAACAAACACCTAAGAGACATAGTCAAAATCTGTATTTGTCATTGGTAGGAGGGGAGACTCATCAATCATAATATTTCAGGTAAATATGATTTGGTTAGGAAAAAAATATGAATATAATTATAGATGGAAAGGTTGGTGTTGGGTAAGAGAGGATGAAATTTGGTTGACTGTGTTTGGGGTGGAGGAATATGTAGTGGCCAATCTAATACCCATTAAGAAGAAAAGGGTCAAGAGTGGAGAGTGGAGAGTGGAGAGTGGAGAGTGGAGAGAGAAGATTATAATCTTATTACTTGCTTAAGACAAAGTTTATAAGTCAAGATTCTCATACTTAAGAAGATTTGTAATTGGGACCCATCTCTCATGGGCTTACAGGGGTGTACACATTAACAATATCTTCTCTTCCATTATGAAGAATGATGGGTGCTCCCTATGCTTTTAGGGTTTGCACTTTGGATACCTTCAAATAAGTTTAAACTTAGAGAGAGAGAGAGAGAATTATTGTTGAAAAACAAGAGGGTGAAGTGGACAAAGGAGAGTTATGGAAATAGCTTCAGGGAATGGAATGGAATGGAAACAACCATACAAGTAGAGTATTACAAGTGGAGGTTACATTCTAATTTAAAGGCTTGGGAAAGGGAACCTTGTTAGACTATTTAGGTCTAAGCCCCACATACTACATGCATGCATGCATGGTGTGTGGTATAAGCTGCAGAGCTAGTAGTTTTAGACTTATTATTACATGTGTTTGTGTTGCAAGCTTTAGTTTCACGTCTAATAATTCAAATGGGAAGGTTCCAAAAATGCAGTAAGGAAGGAAAAGGATTTAAGTAGACATTAGACTTCACAAGGACTCCAACTTAAAAGGAAACTAACTCTGAGATCAAGAGTCTGGATTAGCTTCTCACGTGGGGAGAGGATTTATCTCCTCTCCACATGGATTTTCATTGTCCAAGAGGCATCCAAACCACGATTCAGAGCAATTAATGAACCATTGAGTCGTGGTTTGATACCCTATGGAGAGTGAGATTCCATCTAAGGAACCTATCATGTGAGGAGAGGATCCAAACTTCTGCTTGTGCTCACCCACATATATACATAGTAGGTATAGTATCGGCTGATACAATCCAAACATCCATTTTTCTTTTTCTTTTTTTGAAAACAGATGTTTTAATCTTGTCATCTTGATATTGCTCGATAAGTCAATGCATTTCAGTATCAGTATTGCCGGTGACTGAATCCAAGGCTAATTGGTTACAACAGGATTATAGCCTTACATTTTTTCCCCTTTTAGTATAACATTTTTTTTAATGAGGCTAAATCATGTATTTCACATAAAATTGCATTATAAAACTTTCTACTTTTTTAAAACCATTTTTTATATACATCTTAGGTATAAAATAAGGGAAAATCAAAAGAAGGTTGCAACTTCTTAGTTCAAACAGATTATATTGGTGTAGTGCAGTTAGTGAGCAACGAACTTGGTATGAGTCGTAAACTCGAACGTCCTAAGTTCGACTCCCACTAGGCACACCTTGGGCCATTCACATGGGGGTGTTTAATGCTCTTCATTGTTTTCAGTGAAAGTTTAATAGTTCTCCCCAACCTCAGTATGACACAATCCATGCGGTTGTGGGGTCAGTATAGGCCAGCGCGACTAATCAGGCCAAAGGCCTGGATACCCATCGTTACCAAAAAAAAAAAAAGCAGAAGCCAATACTTGGGTAGTGTATCAAGGAGAATCCAATACTTGGGTAGGATATCTATACCATACCTTAAGGAGTTAGGTTAGTGTGGAATCATTCTCATAGAAGTAGTGTTCTTGCTCTCAATTTTAGGGAGTAGTAAATGCTTATACTCCAAAATTCAAATATTGGAGAGCACACTCTAAAAAATACTTAAAGTTATTTTTGTCGTATTATGTTTTTTTTTTCTTTTCTTTTCTTAACATCCAAACATAGCGCGGATGGTTTTAATAGTGTGCATGAGGTATGTAGAAATTAAGATTTAATAGAACATTTTAAATTTATTTTTCATGAAAAGGGATAATTTAAACTTAAAGTATTATTGGATAGAGCATTATTGTACTCCATTTTCTCCATCTTTCATTTTCTAGTCAAATGAAGACTAGAAATGCTCTCGATTTTAGAATTATACTTCTAAGATAAGGGATCGACATGTTGTTGGTGTGGGATAGAATCTCCCATATCAAAGACCAATGAGAGGATATGAAGGGAACTATAAGGGGACCCACATGTCGATGACAGAAGGTATTAAAAGATGGAGGACACTTGGAAAGTGTTAATCATTTTTTTATATTTATATAATGGGATTGAGTTCTATATCTGGTTGTATAATGTACATAAGCACCTCCTAGTGTTTATCTTTTTCCTTCCACAATAAGGGGTACATATGTCATTTCATAGGAGGGAGGAGAGAGATGGACATAGGGAGGCGTTATCATATGCTACGCATCTTGGCAATATTCTTTCTCCCCTATATAATATATGGGGCTTCCGGAAAAGGCTCTTTGAGCCATGTACACTAGCACCTTTTCTCTCTATCTCTCCCCTCTTCACATCAGAAGATCTTTTATCCTCTTATATAAAACCATCCTATCATATCATGCACATTGGCGCACTGTTCTATATGGCTTCATTTAGAGAACCCTCTCCTTATTATTATTATTATTATTAGTATATGGCATTGAGTTTCCTATCTAGCTGTGTAGCATACATTAGTGTCTCCCTATATCTCTCTCTCTTCTCCCATACTAGCCGTAGATGTCATTTCATAAGAGAAGGAGAGAGAGAGACACTGAGAGACGCTGTATACGCTACGTGACTTGGTAGTGCTCTTTCTCTTCTTTTTTTTTTTTTTTTTTTTTATAACATTTATGGAAAAGAGAGTACCAGTTGGTCACGTGGATCCTACACCTAGATACAAGAGCATGTAAAATTGTCATGCCACCTCCATGAAATCAAGAATCCCATCTAGGAAGATACCCTTGTGCACGCTCTCATTGGTCCCCACATTGGTGCAAGCGTTGTACGACCAGACAACAATCTCTTAGCAAATATTTATTTAGGACAAACTTTTCTGTCTAAGAGCTGCTATGTGGCATAAACACAAGGGGTGAACAATGACCATTATGCCCCTCTTTTGGGAGGAGCCTTGTGTCTAGGTGCAAGGAATGCTCTCAAACAGAAACTTTGGCCCTATTTATTTCATAGGACTAAAAGAGGGACATGGACATCCAAATGACCCAATACCTAACGTATTGGCGTCAGCAATACACAATATCGATATTGACATCGATAGTATAATGGCGGTATTTGTAGTCAGTACATGAGTGATTAAAACAATTAATTAAAAAGAACAAAAGTTTGGCAACCAAGAAAAGAAAAGAAAATAGTATATAAGACATAATAAAACAAAATTCATAATTAATTTTATTTTATGCCAATCTCTCTTTTTAAAATTCAAAATATTTTAATTTTTTTTTCTTGACTATCAAACATAGCCTAAAGTATTGATATTTTGAAAAAAAAAATGATCCAATATTCCAATCTAGCTCATTACATATCATATCAATATCGATCCATACTGACCAATACGTATGCCTACGACCTTTGCTTGAGGTGAAAGTAACCAGGTCATGATCTTTTTCTTTTTTTTTTGTAAAAAAAAATGATGCTTCATGTAATGATCATAGCCCCAAAACAAACCCCCGTAC
Organism: Macadamia integrifolia; assembly: GCF_013358625.1. Classification (NCBI taxonomy): domain Eukaryota; kingdom Viridiplantae; phylum Streptophyta; class Magnoliopsida; order Proteales; family Proteaceae; genus Macadamia; species Macadamia integrifolia. The sequence continues at coordinate 9,756,690 of NC_056570.1, forward strand.
AATAATCAACGTTTCTACAGGACCCATAAATGATAATGAACATGCTAAAATTTGAACCTACAATCAGACGACTCAACCGAAGATAGATGGAAGGCATTTTCACCAGTAAACTACCATCCTCATTGGTTGACCAGGTCATGGTCATGGAAGGTGTGGAGAGCATCCACCATCAATCATAGATATGCCTTTCTTCCTCGATGAGGTGAGGAACAGTGATGAGACAATTGGTACGGTGGATATGGGTAATGTTTAATGGTTTCCATGGGAGACTGTGTATTAGTCTCCTCTGTGACTATCCTCCTCTACTGCCACTGGCACCAGGTCACAATCAGAGCTTCAGAAGATGAACCCCGCAAACCCCACACTGAGAGAGAGAGAGAGAGAGAGAGAGAGAGAGAGAGAGAGAGGACCATCTCCAATCTTTTTCTTCTTCTCGCTTCCCAAGGGGGTGGACCTCCCGGAATATTCCCCAACCCATAAATCTCGATGTTCCCAGAGAAATTCCTTCCCAGCCGCCACTGCGCTTCTAGATTATTAAATCTCTATTGCATCATTTATTATTAGGAAAATGAAACCTGAAAGTTAGCGTGGCTCCTGCGCGAAAACATAAAAGATAAAATAAATGACCATATAGTCTTTGATAAAAAATGAAAATCTTATTTTTGTTGATGTTTCCATGGATAATTTTATTGAATTTTTTTTTGGCTATTACCTAAGTAATTGCAATCCTGTTGATAATCATAGAACTGAAATAATTCACTTTCCCCTAAGATTTAAAAATATTCTCTTGGGTTCTTGTATTTTTTCAAAATGCCCTTTAAGATTGCATTTCTTAGGCAATCACAAGGGTTACAGCCAAGGGGAAGCAATTAAAATTTGTTCTTATTATTAGTCCCTGCACTGGTGCATGACCATGCTTTCTGTCAAGGAACCTTCTCCCTTAATATTATTATATAGGTAGTAAGATCACTATTAGATTGCACGCCTTGTAATAGGACGAGGACCAATATAGTGCATCCAATAGGGCTGTGATTTTTTATTTTATGAGAAGTATGACAATCATTTTGCTCTTCTTGTATCTGGTATAATCACTATGTAGCCTAGTAATATTCTCTTCCTATTATTTATGGAGAAGGTTTTCTTTATATTCATAGAGAACCGTTCACTCACTATCCGAAGAATCACAAACCCCTAAAATGTTATAGTATTTTTCTAAAATATCCTCTCGATATCTTCATACCACTATATGCATCTCAAGCCCCATAATGATTGGATTCTCATTCACTATGAATTGAGGAAAACTCAATCCTTATTTTATTCTTTTAAATCCAATTTGGAGAATAGTTTTCTAGTCCACATCGCAGATAAGAGAATCTAATGGAATTTTAACTCCCTTTATTAGATGAATTGTCGAAATTATCCCCAATTTTTTTGTGCCTATCTCTTTCTGAAATGACCTTAAAGTGAATGGAGCACCGACTTACCAACCCTTTCTCTATTTTATTTTTGTATAGTTAAATTATTGAGTGGAGTAAAATGGAAGGAAGGATTATATATATTCATGGTCGGTTAGGTTAGGCCTAGGTAGTAGGCTCTATAGTCTACAAGGTTTCGAAGTTTCGCCAACATTAATAACCTTTGGGTGGATGGAAATATTATCCTTCCTGACTCTCTCTCATTCATGTATAGGAACCTAATTCTCAATGTATTGGTAGTATGGTACTTGGTGTAATTCTTCATCCATGATTTCAAAAGAAGAGCATGGCTCCCCTATACCATGTAACACTCAGGACCCGTTTGATAATGCTTCAAGAAACGCATTTCAACCATTTTTGTGTCCAAAAAAGGCAGAAACGGAACAAAAAGCGTTTGATAAAACTGTTTCATTTCACTTGTTTTCAAAAATATAAATTGAAATTTCTGCCTATTTATGGGTCAAGAAACGACCCAGGCGAAATTTCTAGAACTTGTTTCGCCGTTTCTAGAAACGACTCGTGGCCATTCTTTCGCTACCTACTATCGACTTCCAGAAATATGACTTATTAAACACCTTCAATTCTGTTTCTGTTTCTAGAAACGGAAATTTATGTTTTTGTAGTTTCTCGAAACAGAAACGGAAGAAACGTTATCAAATGGGCCCTCAATACATGTCTTTTTTATTTTAGGAATGCTTCTTTGTATGCTTTTGATGATAGTGAATGGGACAAGTGTTGAGCAGTGCATGTACATGTAGAGTGTACATACATGTAGTGTAACTAGAAAAAAAGTAGTTCTCTATTTAGGAGCTTTGCCTACACCAACTCTCACTGTGTCTTATCTCTCTCTTCCCCAAAATAAAGGGGTAGAAATGTATTTTCACATGGGGATGAGAGAGAGAGAGAGAGAGAGAGACATGGGAGCATATAGAGTACTTCTTTTCCCCTACAATATAACTTTCATCATCATTTCAATGGCACATGTTGTCCAGATCAACTTCTCACTCGTGAAGGCTTCATGAACGATTTCGTAATGACATGCGTCTGTTTATTTCCATTAATGTCCTCTCATGCGGCCGTTAAGAATCTTTAGAGGAGTATTTATGGGAGAAAAATGACACATGTTGTCAAGAGATTGTATCTGAAAAATAATTACACTCCATGTAAGGCAAATTTATATAATTTATCCGAACTCGTGTAAATAACTCTTTAAAAAGAGCAACCCCAATGCATAAGGCTCCCGTAAATGCCTCTCTAACAAGATCCAGTGCACGAGGGTCCCATAAATATCTCTCTATGTATTCTTAATGGAACATGTGGGATATATATCATCACCAAACTATACTAAAGCGTACACATATATGTAGGTGATGTTGGCTCCAACAAGGAGCCTGAAGTAGCTTCATGTATCCTTCATGTACGGTTAGATACTATTTTAGACCCATTTGGTCTTTTGGAATTGAATGATGTTGTAGGGATTTAAATAGGAAGTAAAGGTGATAGTGTATAATTAATATAATCAAATATCATAATACTAAGAAACTAAGAGTCTAAAAGGGGGGTGATGAAGGGCTTTTCTCTTTCTTCAGTTTTTTTTTAGTTCTTTAATCTATTTTTTATTTAGTTTAATTATCTTTCTTCTTCTTCTTCTTTATTTTTATTTTTATTTTTTTAACTATCTTACGAGATTGCGACATATTACATTTTGTTCACATGCAATGTGAACTTTGGAGAAATTGAGACGAAATATATATATATATATATATAGGGTTTCTTCATCATACATCCAATGGCTCAATACTCACAATATATAGAGTGAGTATAAGGACTAACCCTGCAAGAAATTAAATAATTCATTTCATATTAAAGGTTATTAAAACTATGTCGACATATATACATAATATTCATTTCTCATTAAATATTGTTATAACCAATTCCACACATATACTTAATATTCATACTAATTAAGGAGTTTCAAATAAAACCCAATAACAAAATATGATATCAGTTCCCAATATTAGACTTATCGGACTTACCTCTCCAATAGTTAACATTTGACCTTAAGGGACTAAATATAGGGTTTGAAATTTTGATTGAAAACTTTCAATTAAAAAACAGATGCACCCTTCAATGAAATATATTCGCAAAAATTAAAATTGAGCTTGAAACAGAATAGTTTAATTGAGTTAGAAGCTAAGTTTATGTTGAAAATTCTCTATAACTTCACTCAGTTATTCCAAATGTAGAATAGTGAAGTATAATACAGTTTATATACTTTACTTTGAAATATTTATAAATATATATATATATATATATTTTATAGAAACGTTGAATTATATATAATGAGTACTGGCCTTGGTACTAATTGTTATATTATTTATCAACTATGTTTCTAGGTGGAATTTATAAAAACTTGTCGAAACAAGGTGTATAAAAAAAAATTCGTATACTTTAATATTTTTTTTCCATTATTGTATAGTTTTTTTTTTCAAAATAAAATTTATAACTTTTAAAAATGACATAATGAGAAGTTATCTCCAAATTATTATGAAAATATTTTTTTTATTCTTACATTAATATACATTTGAGAATAAAATAAGGGGCAATCAAAAAAGGTTATAAGTACTCAATTTTACCATTGATAACAAATATGCACCCTTTTAAAATTTTTTAGATGTCTTACCTTTTGAGTTTTGACTTCCCCTCCTTAAGTAAAGGTTAATCCTCATGTCCCCATGGTCGTTTACATGAATTATTCATCACCTACATAACATAAGAAAAAAGACAAAACATCATTATGTGAAATTAATGAAACTAATATAAATTTTATATTCCATTTCTAAAATGGGCAAAACCGTCTTACAAATTTGTCGTTGATATCTCCAATGTAACTAGTAAATGGTTACACTGAGAATATGAGAGGCCTTGCTTTGCTACATTAAAAATGCCTAAAATAAATCCACCTTTCCAGTTTCCAAATTGCACCCCTTTCCCACTCTTTCCTCTCTTCTATATCAGTAGACAGTAGTAGTAGTACTTCTTCAGAGTTCTGTCTCGAGTCTCAACGGCCACCGTTGCCGCCAAGAAACAACAAAACCGTCGGTTTTTAGCCTCAAAATCACTCCTACTCTTCTCCTGTAATTACCGCTTTCCCTTGTTTTTTCTGGTATTTTTGGGTTTCCTCTTCCGATTCTGGTTTTGTTCTTCATGGTGGAGCTTTAATGCTTCTTCTTCCTCCTCTTTTTCTCCCCTTCTGTCTTTTGTTCATTAAAACTGCTTTCTTCAACTTCCAAGCGTAGAAATCTCTGCTTCCCTTTCAGTGTTTTTGAAAAAGCTCTGAAAATCACAAAGAAACTGCTTTCTTACTTTCTTCTTCCATTATTGCGTACTTGCATGCTTTTTCTCTACTGTGTAGAAACCTGCATTTTCAGATTGATTCATAGTTGAAGTATTTCTGGATCGAGATCTTAACTTAGGAAAAAAAAAAAAAAACTGATTTAACTGCTTCTGGTTCATTTGCTGTGAAAATTTTAGTTGGATCGTACATTGTGGTCTCACTCTCTCAGGTTCTTCCCGTTCATGGAAATAGATAAACTGTTGGTTCAGGTTCTGGAGCTGGCGATGAGACGAAACAGAGATCTACGAAAGAAAGGGGCAGGGAGGGGATCCTGCCGCGGAAGCTAGAAATCACTGTGGAAGCTTTGAAATAGATGGTTTTCTTCTCTGATTTGTAAGATTTCGAAGCAGAGATGAGTTTTCGGCTTAAAGTTGAGCTTAAGAGACTCTGTTGTAACAATGGGTGGTCGTATGGGGTCTTCTGGCGCGTCCACCGCCGTAATTCCCTGTAAGCGTACCTGCTTTTGATTGCTTCATTTTTTTTTTTTTTTTTTTTTTAATTTCTAAGTTTGTTTTAAGGCTTTGAACGTCAGGTGAACTATTTTTCTCTTTTATTGATCTCCTTCTAGTCGTTCCATATGCAATTATCATGTTTGTTCCAAGATTTGGTTTCTATCTTTTTCATATGGCCCTTTTGTTTCATTTTTTTTGTTTTTTTGTTCATTTGGTTTTTTTTGTTTTCTTCTGCTTATCAGTTGAAAGATATTGTTCTTCTTTTTTCTTTTTCCTACCCTTGACAATTTTTTTTCCTTGTTCTTTCCCTTTTAACGTTCCTCATGGATACCATGGCCCCTTCGGATTTAGTTAATCAGAAGTCTCAGTGAAGTGGCTTTTGACAGAATTTTTTAATTTTCTGTTTCTACTTTGTACCCCAGATGAGAAGTTTCTATTTCTTTCCTTTTGTCTTCTCCCACTTCCTCCCCTTCCTGAATCGGCGGTTTGGACAATGAGTGCTTCAATTTGTTTCTTGGGTTTTTAGGATTTACTTCTTCCCATATTCTGAATCCCTTATTAGCTCTATTTATCCAACGTACCGGTTTGCATGCAAACATTGTCTGACTTGCTAGTTTCCGTTTGGGATCATTCTCCTCAAGTTGTAGTTTAGCTTTGAAAGTTCATCCTTTACTGATGAAATGTAGAATAAAGTGATTATGAGAATGTATCTCAGTAAGGTTATACTGAGATAGAATTAGGAGCTGTCTTTGCTGATAATGTTATGCTTTATAGGCTGTTGACCTTGGAAGATGCCTATTATGGAGAACAATTGGGCTTGGTGATTGACAAAATGCTTCCTCAGGTCCACGTGCTGGGAGAACGGTATGCACATTATGATTCAGTGTCTTAGGCTCCTCATCTGCACTTTTTGATCTTCCATTTCTTTTATTACAATCATAAATATCAGCAATCACCTATCCCTCCAATGCATATTCCTTGTCTTGTCTTGATTGTTTCAAATGTCTCATGTAAACTAAAAGCATGGAGCAGTAAATTAGCAAGAGTAACTTTCTGTTTCTTGCTTATTTAGAATTGTTGGACAAGCTGCTTTTACTGGAAAGCACCAGTGGTTCTTCTTAGATGCCTACTTTGGAGAAAGGAGTCCTACTGGATATGTTGCTGGTCAAGATAACTTCCAGGTATTGTTGTATGTTTGATTCAGAGCTTCTTGATAACTCTACTTTCTGTAATTGAATTCAGCTCGACCTTTGTTTCACCACCCTCGTAAGTTTCAAATTTTATTTGGTATGCTGGAATCTAGAATGTTCTTTTTTTCTTTTTTTGGATGAATGAAAATTATATCTGGAATGTTCTTTACTTGGTTGAAAACTTGGATTTTGTCCACTTTTTTAAAGATAGCATGTTAATCAGTGTTGAATCACTATCTTCTGAACCTTTCTGGGAATGACTTAGGAGTGGATGTCTGTTTTAGGTTGCTTTTGTTCCTAGTTCCTACTTCCTACGCTTACTTGACCAGACCCCTGCAGGTGCAGGATAATTCAGAGTTTCACTGTCAGTTTTCCTCTGGAATAAAGGTGAGAACTTGTTTCTTTGATGATTCTGTGTACAAAGCATCTAGGCTTACGTTAAAGGTCAATGAACCTTCTGATATCTTTCAATCTGTTCGTTCACATTGTCCCTGTGTACCATTTTATCAAGTCATTTTCTGAGTTGAAGTCACAAAAGATGTTATTAATTGTCACTTGGATCCACTTTGCAGACAATTGCGGTAATTTCTGTGGCACCACAGGGTGTGATACAGTTTGGATCCACTGAGAAGGTTAGTATCAAAAGACTGAAAGGGCTGAGGTTTATCACCTTTACTCATAAGCAACATACTACATTTAGAACTCATAAATCATAGCAATAATGAGGTAGCTTTTGAGCAATCCAAAGTGGAAAATTGCATTGATGCATAATGACCTAAGTTTGAATAAACACTGGTTATACCACCAAAGCACTAATGAGGTAGCTTTTGAGCAATTCAAAGGGGAAAATTGCATTGATGCATAATGACCTAAGTTTGAATAAACACTGGTTACTTCACATTAGTCTATCTTTCATGTTCACAAGGCTTCATTCTTCAGCATTCAGAGTAGATTTGTCCTGTTCACAAATACGTCAAATTTATGGTCCTATTCTAGTATAAACTTTGGAAGTATCCTCTCCCATACAAAAGGGTTATTTATATTATTGTTTGGTTGTTGGTATTTTGTCTGGTTCCCACTTTTTAACAATCCTAATGAAGAAGCATTAATACATCACGAGACATGAAGTTTGGTTCCCTGAATGAAATTTTCTCTCTTGTTATTGGTGTGTTATATCTAGAGTGTCTTTACATGGAACATCACAATAAAATGTGGAAGAAAAGGACATGATGAAAGGGATTATACTGGAAAAATCTCCATATAGGGACAAACTAAGTCATTTTAGGTTCAACACCTCAAAACTATATGAAACAATGAGATGACTGACTAAATTTGCTTCATTTTAAGGAGCCCAACCCACGATCTTGAAAAACATATTCTACCTGAGGCAAGATAAGTCTATTTAAAATGTTTTCTTGTTAATAAGACCTGTTCAATTTTCATTCTACAACCAAGATTACTTGGGTAAATATCTTGGTGTGAACATGACAACATTTCATGGGTTATATCCTATAACTGAGCTTGTGTTTGCTCCCAGATCTTCTTATTTGTAAGTTACTTTTGTTGTTTAATTGAGGGATAGCTGAGGATGGTCAGCCTTTCATTCACTGAAAATTTCAGGCACATCGTCAGGTGTTGGTTATGTGTAGGTGCATGGGTTGGCAAAAAAAAAAAATCTAGATTTCAAAGATCTTACACAATAATATTCCTACGATCCAGTCAAAATTCAAATCAATTCTTCTTCATCTTCAAGCTTAAGTTATTTCAGCAGGAATGCTCAAGTACCAACTTAATGCTGCATGGTACCGAAATTATCTACTTACATTGATGCAGATGCAATAATTTTTTATATTACAAATACCGTTAAAGTATCAAGATAAAGGTTGATATCTACAATCTACAGCTTTATACACCGGAATTTGCTGTTGATCATATTTCTTTTGCTGTTACAGATTCCGGAGAGGTCAGAGTTTGTGGATCACACAAGAAGCTTGTTTCGGCAGATTGAAAGGGATGATGGGCTTGTTCTATCAGGGAATGTACTAAGAGATCTGAATGGTGAAGTCTATGATCCATGTGGATCTTTTTCTTCTGTAGTATTGTCTGGCAATTCCTATTCCAACTATGGAAATATCGACTCCTTCAACGATGAAAGCTGCAAAAATCTAATTGGAAAATCCCATTCTTCATTAATCACTCATCAATCCTCATCTTTTACATCAGAATGGCACCATGGTAGCATGTCCACCTTGATTGGTAATCAATTTCACCTCAAAAGCCAACACAACACATCAGGTGCAGACGCTCAAGTGATATTATCAAAACCTAGCCTGCAATTACCACAGGTCTTGTCAGAGTCTTATTCCAGCTGTACTGACAACACTGTTGGCAGACAACAAACCATGAGTTCACTGAGTGGTGAAGGTTCAACCATGACTTCATTTGAGAGACAACTGTTGTGTGGATCAGGAATGTGTTTTACTCCAACGGTATCTTCTGCCACCCTGAATACTCCTTTATCTTCCAAGAATGTGTTTGTGGATTTTCAAGGGGAGTCAACCTTTCCTTCATTATGCAGCATGGGCAGATCATATGATATGGTATCCGATAAAAAATTAGTTGAGGCCAACAAAACTAGTGTATATGGCTCACAGGAATTGGAAGATATCCAGTCACCCACCCATTTAACCCATCCAACAGAAGATGGACTTCCAAAGGTGCCTTCTAGCTTTCCAGCATTCACTGGGGTGAGATCATTCAATACTAGGGAAGCTGTCTCTGAACCCAAACCGGTAAAAAATCTCTCTCAGTCGAATGTTCCACCACTGGGGCAGGGAAACAGTGGATTGGCTGCTCCAACACTGAATGATAATTTGTTACAATCAGAAGCAGTGCCAGGTGGTGTTTTGAATCAGGCGGTTACACCTGCCACCAATAACATAAATTTTTGTGGTGACTGGAAAGCAAACTCTTCAAATGCTTCTTTGCAACTGCCTGCTGAAAATGAGCTTTTCGATGGTTTGGGATTGGATTTTGGCAGCTTCCAGAGCCAAGAGTGTTGGGGTGATGTTATATTACCTCTAGGGACTAGTGGTTGCCCGACTTTGAGTACTGGTATTTCAGAGTCTATCTCAGAGGCTGTTCCCCAGAAAGGATTCTTCTCTGAGAGTGGACTTGAAGATCTGTTAAATGATGTTGTTTGTAATTTTAACTCGGTTACTAAACCTAACTCAGAGGATTCAAGAACTACTATGTCGAGGACAGGAAGCCCATCAGGATATTGGAATCAAATTCAGTTGGCTGGTCTTTCTTGCTTGGGTGGAAATATGGATGCAATGCTGCCTGAATATAACAACAACATGGTAGGAATTCAGAAAGAAATTGTTGCAAAATCTCAGGTGCGATCATGGATAGATGATAGCTATAGCATCAATACGGAGAGTGATGTGGCTTCTCAGCCTAAGAGAACTGAAGAACCAACCAAAGTTACCAAGAAAAGAGCTCGGCCTGGAGAAACTGCTCGGCCAAGGCCCAAAGACCGTCAGCAAATCCAAGATCGTGTCAAAGAGTTGCGAGAGATTGTGCCTAATGGTGCAAAGGTGAGCTTAGATCTTAATTTTGTCTACTTAGATGATTACATGAACCACTTTTTTTTTTTTCTCCGTAAAACTGATTTTGTTTGGTTGATTTGTTTTTAACAGTGCAGCATAGATGCGTTGTTGGATCGCACCATCAAACATATGCTCTTCTTGCAAAGTGTGACTAAATACGCCGACCAACTTAAACAAGCCGATGAGCCTAAGGTAATCCAATCCATCCATTTGTTTCTATTTGTTTGTCTAGAGAAATTTATGCAGGGAAGCCTAGATCATTGGATCTATCCAATATGTTATTTTGAACTTTCATGGTTGTGCAGATGATTGGAGATGAGAGCTGTGTGATTCTGAAAGACAATTTGAATGGTGGTGGCTCTGGTGCTACCTGGGCATTTGAAGTGGGCGGTCAAACCTTGGTCTGCCCAATTATAGTTGAGGAACTCAGGCCCCCTGGGCAGATGCTGGTAGAGGTGAGGAGGAAGTTATAATCCACAAACTTGATCCAATAAGTTGTGTTTTGGAGTAAACTTCACCATCTTAGTTATTTACACCAGAAGGAAAAAGTGAACAATTCAATTTTCTGTTACAGATGCTTTGTGAAGAGCGGGGTTTCTTCCTTGAGATAGCAGACATTATTCGCGGTTTTGGCTTGACTATCTTGAAGGGACTAATGGAATCTCGGGAAAATAAATTATGGGCTCGCTTTATTGTTGAGGTAAAATTTTAAAGGGAAAAACAGAGCCCCCCCCCCCCCCCCCCTCCCCCAACCAAAAAGAAAATAAATGAAAATCCTTCTCCATTTCTCTATTTTGGTCCATAACCAAACTTATCTTGATCTTGGTGCAGGCAAACAAGGAAATAACCAGAATGGATATATTTTTGTCACTTGTTCATCTTCTACAGCAAACAGTGAGTAGCGGGGTTGGTTCAGGTAATCAGTAACATAAGGCGGTTGATATTTGGGTTCCACTAAGAATCACCAGAAATCTCTGGTGCCACTCCCAATCAGCCTAGCTGATGGGATGCAGTGATCGGAAGCATAAAATCATGGTCCAGAATTGCCTCAAGCAGTCACCATCTTGTGTGTTGCCGTGAATGGTATTCTGCAAAATTGTCTCGGAAGAATGACCAAAAAGCTTCCTATTAATTGAAGTCCCTCCTTAACAGAGGAGATGCACAGGGGAATCATACTTTCTCCTCTGTAATAAGAGAAGGGGGGCTGGAGGTGGCCATATGCATGTGGAGAATTTCTGAAAGAGCCAGTGATTTGCTAATTGCTATTGCAATTGAACATTCTGCCCAAGATTGGGAGCTGAGACTGGGATGGACGGTGAATCCGTTCAGTTGGAACTGATAAGGAGTGGACCTTGACCAAAGGACTTGCAGATGTGACTGGATGGGGTTCATATTGGCCAAATACAGAGCAAGGATGCCAAGGACAAACAGGAGAGCGATAGAGATGGTGGATTTTGGGTGCTTTTTTCCTTTGCCTTTTCTTCTTGGGTTCTTTCCCTAACCTGTGTATAACCAAAAGCTAGAATTAGAACCAGTTAATAGGCTAACTAAAGATTTGTTTTCTGACCTGTTCTTTGGGTTCCTATTTTTCATAGGAGTAATGGGCAGTGAGTGCTCTCTCTCTCTCTCTCTCTCTCTCTCTCTCTCTCTCTACATACACACACAAAAGAGAAAAATACTCCAAGATACACTACAGATAACTCTTTTTTTTTGGGGGGGGGGGGGGGGGGGAGGGGTAAAATACACAACAGATACCCCATGAAGGCATGAACATATTAATATAGAAGCCCATGACACAATATAGGGGGAAAAAAAAAGATCAAGACAGATTCATCTCTGTAGTTAGTGAAATTTGAGTCATGAATCAATATTAGTAGTTCAGTCCTTAATCATATATTATGCATTTTCTACGAAGTTTCCCAAGCTATTCCTAAATTCAGAAACCATGTAGTGGACACAAATCACACAGACCACTTTTTATTTGTTAATATTTAATCATCAAATGGATGAAAGAGGACAGAAGAATGAATGGAGGGATACCCCTAAAGTCAAATTCCCATTTGTTCCATGATGAATATAATTGAAAGTGTAAAAAAAAAAAAAAAAAAATCCCAGATTCTTGAATCAATCTAATTCCTTCTGAACCTTAATGCCCATAGTATTAGCAGTTCCAATGATTGATTTGCAGATCCCCTCCAATGACAGGTACTGACAATAAGGATCAGACTGTTTTATCTTAGCTATCTCATATATGTGCTTCAGATTCAACACTGATGCAACAACATGACCAGGAAGCCTGCTTCCAGACTCAATTCCGGCTGCTTTTTTGAGGTACCAAGTGACAGAAGGAGACTTGACTGTGAATTCAAAGGTGTTATCTTTGAAAGCAGAGATGGTAACAGACATTGGGGTGTCAGGTTTGTACTTCTGGGTTCGAGCATTGAAGTCCTTGCAGAAGGCCATTAGGTTAAGACGATACTGACCCAGGGCTGGTCCAACAGGTGGGGCTGGTCGGGCACCACCAGCAGGAACAGTTAGCCGGATTGTAGCGCGCACCGGCTTACGGGTTAGGATCTCTTTTACAGACGACATGGGCAAATGAATTTTCTTTCTTGTTCCTTAAGACAGATATATGGATGAGAGTTTTAGGGGTTCAGAACACAAGTTTGCACCTACAAAATATAGAAAAAATGAAGTCAAATTATTTAATATCATCAATACACAACTCAAATATTCACCAGAACAACTGAAAGCAATCACCCAGGTACAAAAGATATTTAAAAGATGTATCTTCATTTCTGTTCATTGTACTTTCCTGTCTAAAATTCATTTTCCATCACAAATCAAATTAAGATTTTGAACATATTAGAAGGTTTCATCAGATCTGAGTATCAGGATGGAACTAAATCCGATATACAGGAGCCTATGAAAAAGTGGTCTATACTCCACCCTCTGCATGATAGTACTGCAGCAGAAACCTCGTATTGTTGTGGTCGCATACACCTCAAAGCAGAGTAGAGCATTAGCATCACTGATTTAAGTTGGTAGCAAAGAAAACTAGGAACTATTTAATAACCCACCAATAGAGTGGTTTTAGTGGGCCATATCCTTCCCTGTCCAACAGTAAGGTTGCTCCATTACGATCAAATGGTTGTGGGTTCAAGACAAAAAACCGCTACGGCTGCGTACATTATGATCTTCCTTAGACCCTATAGTGGCAAGAGCCTCATGCATTGTGTACACCCTTTTTTATCCTGCCTTGTCTAAAAGACTCAAAGTTGATAGTTGGTCATTTCCCACTTCCAAAAATTTCTGAAACTATTGAAATGTAGATACATCCAAGCTAAAAAACAGTCCCACACCACCCCCCACCCCCAACCCAAAAAAAAAAAAAAAAAAATAATAATAATAATAGTAAAAGGAAAATAAGGCATTGATACTCAAGATCTAACACTGAAAGCAACATGTTGAGCAGGACGGATGTAAAGATCTAATACTGAATCTTTGTTTTATCAAAATCAATTAAGAAAATTAAACAGAATACCTAAGAAAATGCCTAGACACATTCAAATGACTTGGATTACCATCTGATCAATGAATATCATTTCCAACCTCTCTATGAGCTAAATTATCTCACAAAAAGCAAGCAGAAAAACTACTCTTTACATACTGACCCAATGTTCTTCTTTTCCATGAGTTGAAGACCCCTCCTTCGCAGGCAACAAAATTTGCCTAACAAGATTGCACCCTAACTCCCCCAAAAGGAAAAAAACCACCAAGAAGAGTACACCCACTTGTGGGTCAAGAGGTTACTTTGGTGGATTGGAATCCAACGCTGTAGAGCTTGGTAGCATTATGTCAAAATCCTTTCGAGATCATTTTACCCCAAACCAAACAATCAAAACATGCAGAGAGAGAGAGAGAGAGAGAGAGAGAGAGAGAGAGAGAGAGAGGAACCATAAAAAAGAAAGATCCTTCCTCACAAGAGGAACAAATTTCAGTTTGAACCTTACTTACAGTACTTTTGCAGCAACACTATATTATAGGCAGATTAAAGAACATAATGCAACAAACATCTAGAACACCCCCTCCAATCCAACCAAACGAATTAAATATGTTTATCACAGTTTCACTATAATTGCTTCAATTCAAATTGATGGAAGATAGCAGTGATAGTTAAGCATAATCAGAGGACACACCAAACTGCTTTGAAACAGAGAGAGAGAGAGAGAGAGAGAATGCACACCGGAAATGGCTTGCTGGCCAGTGCTGTAGTGGCTGTGCCGCAGATCAGGACTGGGTAGTTGCAGACTAGGGCTTTGGATCTGAACTTTGAGGAGATAATTGGTGATTAGAGAGTTGATGGGCTTTGGTGTGCAAGGGAGAGAGAGAGAGAGAGAGAGAAATTACCTGCGTCTTCAACGGTCACCGAATTTTTTGCACTCCATACAATGAGGTGGCGAAGACTAATAGGATAATTTAACAATGTAGAAGAGAGAGAGAGAGAGAGAGAGTCCGGGTAGAGCAGGGAACCACAGTTGCGGTTGCAACTACTCTGTTTCCAATAGGGTTTCCATGTCTTTCTCTCTCGCTTGCTCCCACATGCACTCCACCGTCCACCCCTCCTCCATCTCTGGCTCTGCGACTAGGCAGCGAATTCCTTATTCCCTCATCTCCCTCCCTTCGTCTCTGAGAACCCATTCAGACTAATTAATCCCCAAGTGAGCAGTGACCAACAACGTCCACAGTCCCCACGGCCAAACTGCCAATGGGTGTCGGCCCAAACCAGAGAGCTATGAGGACTGCACTGCTTCTTTTGTGTTCCTTTGTTGTTGAACAGAATGTGATGAGGAGGAGATAGAGAAACCATCCTCATCTTGGTATACGAGGTGCATTTGGTTGTTTATTAGAGGAATTGAGGATTATAAAGGGTCATTTGGTTACATATATGCTCTCTTTCTTCAAAGATTCAATCCAAAATTCCAAATTCAAGAAGAGTATGTCATATTTGCCAAAGAGTTGTCGTTGAAGCCAATACTCTTTGTTTATAATTCTTGGGGGATCTCAGGGATAAGAGGTGTCCAATCTATTAAGACATAGTCATGTCATTTGCCAAAGGAGTGAATGGAAACATAGTAATTGAGGACAAAATAGAGGTAGATAAAGGACAATGGATAAATAGGTGATCGGTGGTAAGAGGGAAGTGGTTTACAAGTAGGACATGTATTATGGATGTTGAGTCCCAGGAAGACAAGAGGCCTCTATCAGGGAGACGCCATATTAGTAGCCAAATAGGATTGAGTTCTGAATCAGAGGATTGGAGGGAGAGACTGTAGGCATATGCAACAGAAAAGTATCCATTCGTTGTAAGTGTCCAACAATATAAATCAGAAGTGGGGTTAATGGATAGAGGGATGGACAGTATTGCATTAGCAGTGTCATCAGGCCACCATTGAAATGCCATGTCAGAATTCCAACTTCTTGAGGATGGAAAGATAAGATCAACTACAGAGTAGGGAGCACCATGGGGGAGGGGAAGAGGGCAGAGGAAGGTTTATGTCCAGGGATCCAAGGATACAACCATGATTTGACATTGTGCCCATTTCCAACTTGAAGAAAAATGAATGCCCTTGGAGAGGTGGGATTTAGATTTGCAGATGGACTTCTATCCCCACGAGGCATTAGGGGCACTAAAAATGAAGAAAGTCTATGTGGGTAAAATATTTTGATTTCCTTAATTTACCCCCGAGAGGGATTGGGCAGCTCCCTAGCTTTTTTAGAGAGAAGGGCAAGATTCATATTTGAAGTGACCTTAAGAGTGACGCCTCCCGATTTCATGGTCTTGCAAATGAAGTCCCAAATGACGGTGTGGATGTGATATTTATTCCTGTTAGACCAGAAGAACTTACAACTAAGAGAATCAAGCTTACGATGGACGAAAGAGGGAAGAAAGAAGCAAGACATATAATACAAGGAGAGATAAGAAAGGGTGTATTGGATAAGAACTTGTTTACCCGCCAAGCTAAGAAGTTTAGACTTCCAACCTTGAGTTTATCATTAACTCCAAGAAGTAAATCAGAACGAAGGGATTTGGAAATTCTCCGCTCTTCAGCTCAAGATATTCCTAAGTAAATATCTTGAGCTGAATGGGGAGAATGTGGAACCTATTGAATAAGGTTCTTTTGATGGTAGAAGAAGCATTAGGAGTAAAATATCTAAATAAATGCAAATACAAGGAGAAACCAGTTTTAACGTGGTTTGACAATGTGCCTACATCCATGGAGTTCTACCTTGACTAGGCATTCATGTACTCAATCCACTAGTGATCTTTGATTACGATAACAACTCATAAATACTTAATCTTGCTTCAATACTTGCCTACACAAGTGCAAGAATTACAAATGATTCAAGAGCACCTTCTCCTACTTCATCATTTATTGGCATAAAGGCAAAGACTACAATCCCAAACCTCTGACTTGTTAGGTTTATAGTTTTTAAATTAATAAAATCAAATCCCCCCCCCCCCTCACATTCATGGTCTAAATATTTCAACAATAACACAACCTAAACACAATAAAGATAGGGACTTGTGATGTGGATTACCTCAACATGTGTAATCCTCTTGGCTAATATCTCCTCTAATGCATAGGAATCAACCCAAGCATGCTATGAACATCAATGCCCTCATCTCAATCATCAAAACCCTTTTTAATAGAAACTAGGGTTTTGGGAACATATATGCCTCACCATGTGCATTCCAACCATGTACTGCCGAAATGCATTCAACGCATTGCACACACTCCCATGTTCACATAGAACGAGAAAATCTTCAATTTTTAGCTTGTATGAGAAAAATTGTGCTTCTAGGGGCCATTATTACGGTTTTTTTCTTTGT
The DNA here is from genome assembly GCF_013358625.1 of Macadamia integrifolia. Classification (NCBI taxonomy): domain Eukaryota; kingdom Viridiplantae; phylum Streptophyta; class Magnoliopsida; order Proteales; family Proteaceae; genus Macadamia; species Macadamia integrifolia. The sequence goes on from NC_056570.1 coordinate 9,773,710, forward strand.
GCAGGGACATGCTTCTCTCAACTATGAACATGTAACAACATACGACATCCAAATCGAAATTTAAATGAGAAAGTTATGGCCTCTAGAAGATTGCACTCCTAAAATTGGCAATGTCATTTTCTTTAAGTTTCTTGACATTTCACACTTCATAGGAGGTCGGCATGCTGTTTTGTACTGCCACGAGCTCTGAATCATTCAATCTAAGATCCAAAATCTAGGTGCGACTTCTTATCCCTGCTCTGTCTTCTCTCTCTCTTTTCTTCGAATTACTAACTACATAATGTATTTTGTTAAAATATATATATATATATATATATTGAATAAAAACTGTACCAAAATTTTATCTTTACCAAACAGCATATCAAAACCATATCGAGCCAATTTGATATTGATATTGAAAATTTAGAATGTTCTTTGTACCGTATTTTTAATTCCCAATCTTCTAAGCCATGTTGAAATATCAAAACTATACCATTTGACATCTTATCCCCAATGGCCATTGGGACATCCAACGCACATCTGATGACTAAAAAATCCTTAGGGTGCACATCCATGTGTTGGGTGCATACCCAAATCCTCCAACCATCGGATGCTACGCGGGAGAGGATCTAAATCCATTTCCAACCATGCTCCCGCCAAACGGGACCCAACAGAGAGAGATGGAGAAGTAAAAATCTTATCAATTGATTCTCGGGTCATACCCATAGAGGGAAGAGAGAGAAAAAGAGGAGCCGATGCGCCATCCCCCATTTCTTGATTTTCTTCTTCGTTCGTTCTTCATTTCGCTCGACTGATCAATACGGTAACCCTAGAGTTTCATTATTTTTGGTAGAAATTACCGACTGGATTCATAGATTTCTCACTCTTCTGCTACTGACAAAAGGGAGATATGGTGGATTTTGCCGATAAATTGTCTTACTTTCAAGCAATTACAGGTCTTGATGATCCTGATTTGTGCACGGAGATCCTATCTGCTCATGGTTGGGATCTTGAACTCGCAGTCTCGGCCTACACCTCTTCTAATTCAGTTTCCGTGAACAACCCAAACGACCACATCAATAATGACGACCATTACAATGTCGGTAGCAGCGGGCAGTCTAATTTAGGGTCTTGGGAAGGGCTCGATCGACCTGAATTGACTCAACGAGAGTCGGAGCCAGTTTCAGATGTAGATGCTCCTCCTGGTTTAGCATGGAAAATTATCACTCTTCCCTTCTCCGTGATTTCGGGCAGTTTAGGGTTGATTTCTGGTGCAATTGGGTTTGGTATGTGGGTTGCCGGTGGTGTCCTCTCCCGTTCCATCGGCTTGCTTGGTTTGGGTCCCGGCCGTAATAGAGATGCATCTTCCTCACCTCTGGTTTCCCTCTCTGCGTCTGCCTCGGAGGCTGCTCAATTCGTTGCGGCATTTGAGAGGGATTTTGGAGCTATTTGTCCAAATTTTGTGACTGAGGGATTTATGGATGCGTTGCAGCGTTCTCGTCAGGAGTTTAAACTCTTATTCGTCTACTTACACTCTCCGGATCACCCTGATACGCCGTTGTTTTGTGAACGGAGTTTGTGTTCTGGAGTTGTTGCGGCCTTCATCAATGAGAATTTTGTATCATGGGGAGGGAGTATCCGGGCGAGCGAGGGATTTAAAATGAGTAATAGCCTGAAGGCATCCAGGTTCCCATTCTGTGCGGTGGTAATGGCGTCCACGAATCAGAGAATTGCACTACTTCAGCAGGTAGCTTTCTTTGTGTTTGGGTTCTATTTTAGATTTTCTTCACGATTTTGGCTTTTTTGTTTCTATTTGAATCAATTGGTAGCTTTGCGTTATACTTATTGGTTTTAAAAAGGCTGAATGCTAAGAAGAACATGGATGATGGATCAATATTGTGGATACAAATTGAAACAATCTACACTCTTAAGAAGAAGATCTGATTCAATAAGAAATGTTTTTCTTGCTGACTTGTTCATCGTTATTTTACCTACAGGAGTTGTTGGGAAATTATTGCATTAATCTCAAATAATTAGATCACTGAAATGATTGCATTATTAGAGTATTATTACTTTTCTTGTTTCCATCCTTTGAAGGTTACACCACAAGAAGAATTTCCTTAGATTTGAACGTTTTGTGAAGCATTTAGAAGGTTTGATTGGGATTGCTACCCTAAGGAGCATTGTAGTTGGATTTTTTGGGTTGATGGAACTAAGGTTTCTTTGTTCAAAACTTGGAAAAAAATCTCATGGACTTTAAAATACAAGTAGGTTGGTTGCTTCATTTATTTTGTAATATGATATCAAAACAAGCCATGCATGAGTTCAATAGGACCATTCTAGCAATCTTGACCGAGACGAACCGGATCTAAATTAGGTTTTGGGGTTCGATAGGATATTTTAGGATTTATTTTTATATGGGGAATATTTGCATTTTTTATTTTTTGGGTGGATATTAGACAAATAGGGAATTGCCAATTTGAATTTTATTGTGTTTCTATGTGTGTTAGTTTAGGTCTTAGAAAGTAATTAGGAGATTTCTTTTTGTTTTTTAGTTTTAGATTTTAATGAGGAAAGTTTTTATTTCAGTTTATTATAAACAGGCAGGTAATCCAATTCTTTGGGCAAGTTTTGAAGAATGGATTGATTGATTGTTTTGGTGCCGGATGGGTAGTTAAAGGTTGTGTGACTATGTCACTATTCCCCTCCCTTGTGCGATTCTCTCTCTCTCTCTCTCTCCCCTTCTTCTTCTTCTTCTTCTTGTTTCTCTTTCTCTCTCGTGCTCTGGTTCTGGGCGACTGTGGCAACCCTAATCAAATTGTTTGATCTCCTTCCAGTCTGTTCTGCTTGGACTGGAACTTTGGTCGAGGGTTTCCCTTCCATAGACGACCTAAACCCTAGGTCCTTACTTTCTAAATCATCTCCTACAAACTAAAGAATGAATTTGTGACTGAAATCAAACCTGTACATGCTGGATTGACGTAACCTTTGCGGGCTCTTCCATTTGTGACACCATTGGAAAACTAGCCTTTTATGCAACCATAAACCACCTCCGGATGGAATGTAACATCCGTAGATGGTCATTAAACTCCCGCTCTCCGAACAGGACAACAAGATTGGAACAAACATGGGAATGGTGGGACACTGGAAGTCTCTCTTGTGCTTAATGTAGGGATGGATTGGACCACCAAACCAGACCCAAGACTGCAGGATTTTATAAATCAGAGAACAACCAAAATTCACCCAAAAGGAGACAGCAACAATAATCCAGAATTTAACTAGTAATTTGAAAACCAGAAAGAACAAACACAGAATTCTGGAATATCGACTAGCAGAAATTATACTAGTAAGCAGAATCAATTAACAACAGAATTAGGACAGAAAATAGGTCACAATCAGTCACACCAGATCACAGAAATAGTATCAATCTGTCAGGACAGTAACACTGTAAATAAACCAACCCAATAGCAGTTTTAGAATTAAATCAGAAACTGTTGAAGCACTAAAAGTCTTCAATATTCAGAAAACTTAATTTAGCAGTCTAGAAAATGCAATTCAGATCAGCTGAACCAGAATCCAGAAAATGGAAACTTCAGTTCACTAAAAGATGAAAATCTGGAGATTTCTAATATCTCATCAATGGCTGAGTAGAATCAGCCAATATTTGGGTCGATCCTCACTGGTATGGGGAGGAACCTTTGATAAAAAAACTGGACTAATCGGATACTCAGATTTGGTCATTCCAGCAAGGGCGGATGCTCTGTTTTGCAGAATTTTCTAGGCAGCAGAGTGATAGATTACATACGTTGTTTTGCACCCCTAATAAGTCTTGAAAGAGATATAAAAACTTAAGAGAATAATATTTGAAGTAGACCTCTTGGACTCCACGCTGCAAGGAGTCAATTGGATCAAACACCAATTCCTTCAGCCTTGATCAAACACAAGACAACTCTTCATGAAGAAGACAATAGCAGCAACCATTAATTTTTTTATCAAAATCATTCTAGGCTTTTAGGAGCCTCCTCTTCTTTATTTATAATGTTATTAGGGGGAGGGAATTACAAAATAGAAGGTTCCTTAAAAAGGAAACCAAATATTCTCCTAATACAATAGTTACTAAAAACTGAAATTAGAAACTAGTTGAAAAAGGAAACTAACTACTAATGACTTGATTCGATTAATAACTTGACTCCTAAGGAAACAAATATAACTCAAATCAAGCCCAATTAAAAAGGAAACTAATGAAAATGGAAACTAACTAGTAATCCCGTACTCAATCTTAGAGCCCCCTTTTAGACCCATAAAAGTGGTCTATTACACTCAAAACACATGTGATCAAAGGCCTAACATGTATGGAACCTAACCTTAGGCTTATTCCTAATCAAACAAGTCTATTTTGGTAATTAATCTGCATCAACTCTCCCCATCTTGAAAAAATTCGTCCTTGAATTTTGCAGTGATGAGGGGGAAATATGTTAGTAGTAGCTTTGACTATTCCCAATCAAAACTCTGGTTGCTTGTAAACTTGTGGAATGTAATCTTTAAGGTGTGGAGCTTTCTCTTCAACGAACCATGATGGCATAACAAACTCTATATGCTCAACCTTTGAATCAATACCAACTGTGAATGTCGTGTGCATAGCGTCATCAATGTTGGTAACCTTCTCATCAAGGGTTGGAGAAACAAGCTCTTCCTTGTCATCATGAATCTCAAAGACTTGTTGTGGAGTGATCTCAACCACTACCGCATCTTCCACGTCTTCAGTCTTGTCTACTATGCTCTCTTCAATGTAGAATTCTTCAGTTGAATCTTTTATTTCTTGACCTTCTGTCTTTGAAGCTTCAAGAGCCATCTCTTCAATGTGAACCTTGACTCCAAGTTCTTTTGGTTTGAATAGAGGTATCTTCACTTCACATAGAGGAGTTGTGGCTCTTGGGGGTGCTAAAGTGTTAGGTTTAGTGGTTGAAAAAATTTTCTTGACCTCCCCAGCTTGGTAACTAAACCTTCTACCTGGCTGTGCCATAAGTTCCTCTGCTCGAAGAGCCTTGTCAAAGCAATCTCTCACTGTATACACATCAGCAACACCAATTCCCCTATTAATTTTAGCTCGTAATCCTAGTTGAAACTGAGAAAGTAATTGCCTCTCATTCTTCCTAATGCTTGTGCAAGAATAAAGTGCATCAAACTTATTCATATACTCGGCAACAGTCATAGACCCTTGATGAAGAGAGTTCAGCTGATCTTGTATGCGAGCTCTGAAGTTGCGTGGCAAGTATTTATCACGGTCTTCTAACTCTAGCTCATAGGTCCTCCACCACTCACGAGCAGCCCCAACTAGCTTTGCACGAACTAGTTTCATCTTCCGTTCCTCAGGTAACTCATAATAGTCAAAATAGTCGTCTAGTGCCACTACCCAATCATAGAACAATTGGGGGTCATATCTCCCATCAAACTCCTTCAGATCGAGCTTGACCTTCTGTGAATCTCCAGAATACTTCTGTTGCACGGGACGCTCAGTCTCAAAGTATCCTCTTAAATGCTCTTCAACAGTAGGTTGTGTTATCGGAACCCTCTGTGGTGCTCTCAAATTAGGGTTTGCTCTCCTATTCGTCAACTGAGCAACTACATGCAATGGGGTTTATACTTCGAGTGTTGTACATGAATCACCAGTAGGCTGTTGTGGTGGGGTCTCTTCATTCAACTACCTAGCATCCAATTCAGCCTTCAATTCAGTCCGTAAGGTTTGCTGTTCAGCCTTCATCTCAGTCTTCATAGTTTGTAGCATCTCCATAAGAGAAACTAGGGTGGGGGTGTTGTTCCCAGCCATGCTCTAATACCACTTAATGTAGGGATGGATTGGACCACCAAACCAGACCCAAGACTGCAGGATTTTATAAACCAGAGAACAACCAAAATTCACCCAAAAGGAGACAGCAGCAATAATCCAGAATTTAACCAGTAATTTGAAAACCAGAAAGAACAAACACAGAATTCTGGAATATCGACTAGCAGAAATTATACCAGTAAGCAGAATCAATTAACAACAGAATTAGGACAGAAAATAGGTCACAATCAGTCACACTAGATCACAGAAATAGTATCGATCTGTCAAGACAGTAACACTGTGAATAAACCAACCCAGTAGCAGTTTTAGAATTAAATCGGAAACTGTTGAAGCACTAACAGTCTTCAATATTCAGAAAACTTAATTCAGCAGTCCAGAAAATGCAATTCAGATCAGCAGAACCAAAATCCAGAAAATGGAAACTTCAGTTCACTAAAAGACGAAAATCTAGAGATTTCTAATATCTCATCAATGGCTGAGTAGAATCAGCCAATATTTGGGTCGATCCTCACTGGTATGAGGAGGAACCTTTGATCAAAAAACTGGACTAATCGGATTCTCATATTTGGTCATTCCAGCAGGGGTGGATGCTCTGTTTTGCAGAATTTTCTGGGCAGCAGAGTGATAGATTACATACCTTGTTTTGCAGCCCTAATAAGTCTTGAAAGAGATATAAAAACTTAAGAGAATAATACTTGAAGTAGACCTCCTGGACTTCACGCCGCAAGGAGTCAATTGGATCAAACACCAATTCCTTCAGCCTTGATCAAACACAAGACAACTCTTCATGAAGAAGACAATAGCAACAACTATTAATTTTTTTACCAAAATCATTCTAGGCTTTTAGGAGTCTCCTCTTCTTTATTTATAATGTTAATTGGGGGAAGAATTACAAAATAGAAGGTTCCTAAAAAAGAAAACCAAATATTCTCCTAATACAATAGTTACTAAAAACTGAAATTAGAAACTAATTGAAATTAAAAACTAGTTGAAAAAGGAAACTAACTACTAATGACTTGATTCAATTAATAACTTGACTCTTAAGGAAACAAATATAACTCAAATCAAGCCCAATTAAAAAGGAAACTAATGAAAATGGAAACTAACTAGTAATCCCGTACTCAATCTTAGAGCCCCCTTTTAGACCCATAAAAGTGGTCTATTACACTCAAAACATGAGATCAAAGGCCTAACATGTATGGAACCTAACCTTAGGCTTATTCCTAATAAAACAAGCCTATTTTGGTAATTAATCTGCATCATCTGCATCAGTGCTTGTGCGCGAACGTCCCCCAATGGTAGTAGGGAGGATTCTTTCTTGTATGTACATGTAAGGAAGAGCAAAACGATTTGGATAACCATCTTCTTTGATGTTACCTCCAAAATCCAATCCTTTCATATCCGTCCCGTCCCGTCCCGTCCCGTCCCGTCCCATCCCAAACTCCCTTTGGAACAGGCATATTATTGACTCTTGGAACCTTCTGATTGACACCATCCCCTACACTTGATGCCCCTCCTTTTTCCTCTCGTTGCCATCCTTTCTCCTGGGTGTTTTTTCCCCTTCTACTCCCCC
>NC_056570.1:9781131-9792770 GCF_013358625.1 Macadamia integrifolia
CCCCCCCCCCCTTTTTGGTTGTTTCCTTTTGTCTGCTAGTTCGGTTTGCTTGTTGTTGCTTTGATGTAATTGCTACCCCCGGGTTGGCTTCTCCTTGTTGGCTTAAGCCTCCCTCCTCCATTTTTTCTCCTGTATATTTTTTTCTGCTTTGGTAATAAATTTATTTATTCATCCAAAACAAAAAAACCTATACTTGCTGCTAGATTTAGTTTTAGATCTCTAAAACCTTTGTGTTGGTTGTTGTCTTGGGAAACCACTTGCTGCCCTTTGTAGAACTGCTAGTTGCGACTTCTCGCCTGAAATTTCAGATCAAACCATTGGCTTATGAGGAGATTTGAAGCTATCACTTAATTTGGGTTTTTCGCTTCTTTTGCAGGTCGGCAGGTTGAAGATAACCCCCCCCTACGATTTCCTTTTGTTCTTTATTTTATTATCCACCTTCCTTTAATACCTTTCCTATCTTCTTTTAGTCCCCTTTATCCATATTTTACTCTCCCTTCCAAGACTACCCTTTAGCCTTATGTTAGACATCCTTAGCACCTTGCTTATTCTAAGTGGATTTCTAGAGAATTACAATTTTTTCCGTATGTTACAAATTTTAGTTTATTTCAGTTGTGCCATTCCATATAATTACAAAATTGCCATTGCTTCTTGTATTTGGTTTATAGGTTTTTAAAGAGGGCCTATAAGCAATCTGATCTGGTTTTGGAACCTAGATTCTTTATTGGGCAATAGGCATAAGAATCGGGTAGGGTTTCCTTCTTCTTTAATTGCGCAGCAGTCTGAAGCCCCAAGTCGACCTCTCTATGATGAAGTTCGAAGGTGGAGAAGCCCGTTGTTAACCCCTCTCTCTCTCTGGTTGACCTCGGGGAAGACTCAATGGGTAGGCCCTCGTCGGCAGTGATGGTGCTAGGGTTACCCCCCTCCAAGCTTTTACAGAGATGCATCAATGACTAGTTGTGTTCATTCAGATCATAGAGTTGGAATGGATCTCCACGAGGGAAACCTCATTTTGGGCCGTATTATATTGAAGCCCTTTCCTCCCAGCTTAGCTATCGATCAGTCATGTCATATAGGCCCAAGTTGGACATCCAATCACATCGATTTGAATTATTTCTCGATTCAATAGAGCCCAAAGAAGTGAATATGGCACCCAAATAACAAGAGAGATGTAAAAAGTACGTCTAATTATGCTTGACTTGCTTTCGAAATATCCACGATAAAAAAGACAGAACAGCATGAGCGGCAAAGTTTGGCTTCAATCTGGTAAGCCCATTTTAAACCCCTAACCACCCAAAGCCCAGTAGCCCATCCTACCTGCTGTTCTAGGAAGGCAGGTCCTTTCTCCTTTTGTGCCCACAAGAATAATTAATCCCCCTCCTTGTGAGCTACCTTGCATTGAGGCCTCCAATGGGTTTGTGTAGAAGCCCCAAAAGGCCTAAAAATCCACCCACTCATGCCCCCCTCATGCCCATTAGAACATTAGAATCCCACTGAGTGATGTAGTTCGAGGCTCCAAAACCAGTCCAGAATTGCTATGGGATTCAGCTGCTGTGGGAGACAGCCTGGACAGGTTATGTCTGGTTCTTTAATCTTTATTGGTTCAATAGAGCCTATCATAAGGGACCCAATGACAGCTTGCGTGGATATATATTAGGGGATTCAGATCCTCTCCAGCTGCTGATGGCTGGGAGGGACTTGGGCACACACCCCAACACATGGGCGTGCACCTCCCGGTCCTCCCAGCCGTCGGATGCATGCTAAGTGTCCCAGTGGCAGGGGAGGATCTGACTCCTATATTAGGAGGCAGGCTGCTGGTTGCCAGAAGAATTGAAGGAGATTCTCTCCAGATTTAGGGGGAGGATGCTGCCTATGTGTGGAGAGAGATATTAGAAGATTTGAGATCTTTTACAGCTATCGTATGGGTCCCATCTGGACAGCTGGCTTAGAGAATCTCTTATTTAGTTATGTTTCTTATCTTATCTAGTCCTTGTTTGGGGGATCTAGTAGCTTTAGGATAGTTTCTATTTAAAGATAAAAAAAAAGAAGAAGATTTATTTCATGCTAGTAGTTACTAATTTTATGACTTTCTATTTTGTTATAAGATAGATCTTCTTTTGATTCTATTTCTATTCAGTTTCTAATTTAGAAGATGTTCCAATTGTAAAAGGACTTCCTTTCCACACAAGGAGGAATCCCATATTTCTGTTATAAATAATAGAAGGGCTACTTCAGCCCATGGTTCTAAATTTCGGGTTTCAACCAGGTTGAAATTTACGAAACCTGGTCGAAAGTCGAAACCGAGTATTTTTTTCTAGGCTATTGCTAGAAATTTGGGTCAAAATTTTTGGCAAAACCATTGAAACTTGGTCATCTCGGGGTGGGTCAAAATCATCGAAACTTGCGAAATTTTGACCACTTCAGCCCAACGATTCGAATAAAAAAGAAGAGGTGTATACTGGTTAAGTTGCACTATTGCAACATGTTGGTCACAGGTTCAAAACCTGGAAACAGCCCCTCTTCTGCGAAGCAGGGTGTAAGGCTGCGTACAACTTGCCCCTCTCAGACCCTACAATAGCGGGAGCCTCGTGCATTGGGTTGCTCTTTTTTAGCTTTATACTGGTTTCGACTAGTGGCTGTGTGATGCAGTTAGGTGAGATGCCGATGGGTGAGAGATCCTAGACTGAGAGAGTCTACTTATCCCTTCTTCCAATCGGTTCCCTTTTTTCTGAGTTTTATTCCCTGCATAACTGAGAGCAATTGAAGGTGCTGTTGTCTACGCATCATTGCTGAATGTTCGTTGAAGACTGTCTTATTGGCTGTGTGATGCAGTTAGGTGAGATGCCCATGGATGAATGTTCACTGAAACTATTGATCCTTCCATCGAATCGTGCCCAGTTTTTTGACTGTGGGATACCCATCCCAGATCCTGACTGGGGTTAAGTCCTTTGTGATTTAACCTTACATTGCGGAGCTCTCTGTTTCTCTTAACATGTCTGGCAAATGTTTCTTCCTGAAACAAAAACAACCCGTTGCCTCCCACATCCTTCCCTTATTCGCAGCCACCCCTCACCTTCCTCATGATGCGGTTTCTCCCTCCCCAATGTATTGGGGCCAGGGATGCTTGGACCCTTGGAAGGGCTGGGGGGACCTTGGAAGTGCTCCCTCCTACTGATGCTATGTCCGGCCCAGAAAAGGAAGAAAATGAGGACCCAACTGGAAAAAGTGTTATCTCAGGCCCCTCTCTGAAGTATTACCTCTGGCAGCCTGCTCTCTCCCTCTCGCAAATACAAAAGAGCAACAAGATTCGCGCCATATTCTGCAATGCAGCTTCAATCTTCTAATTATGAACCCGTGGGACCAACGAATGTCCAGTCCCTTGTGACATTTTGAAGATCAATAGTTGAAATTGTCTAGGGCACAGACAGTGTGTTGAAGCATCGCCCCTCGGTACCCTTTCTTATTGAAACCAAGTTCAAGCAAGATAAATCAAAATCTGTACCCGAATCTCCTTCATTTCCAAATTTTTACCATATCTAGCTTTTTAAGATTGATTGATTGCACTCTCCACTTTAATGGGGCTGTTGATGCATGGAAGCTTGCCTTGGTGTTTGGGCCCTCGAATACCTCTAATAGGATGTCCTTCTAGCAACACTTGACATCCTTGAGGAATTCAATTTGGCTCCTTTGGTTGATTTTAAGTGTGATTCTAATGAAGTCTTGAATGGGACTTAAAAAAATAAGGAGGTAGATTAAACTGGCTAGTCAGATTGCTGGGTTCAGAGACTTTATGGATGAGTGTGCCTTGAGCCCTTGATGGACAGATTCTCTAATGGAATTTTCTATACTTGGTTAAACAGAAGATGGAAAGGCAGCCTGATTAGAGAATGCCTGGATAGGTCCCTCTATCTCCTAGTTGTTGAAATTTTAATTTCTTAAGGTTTTTGTATTTATTAATTTTAGAGGTTCTTAGGACGAAGAAAAGACATGCATTAGCAAGGGATGAAAATATGAGCTCAGGTTGGAACTCCATATCTTATATGATGCACATGGCAACACTCAATTCTGATCCAGTATGCTGTGTTTTACCATCCATTTATGCATTTTCACCATCTTGCTCCTTGTGCCAATTTGGATCCCAACAGCAAATGGGAGGGGACAAATTTTCCTGGACACTGTTTTTGTTTTTATTTTTGTGTGTGGGTGAGTGGGGTGAGAGGCTTAGCACATACCAAATGGAAAGTGAGATCAATGTTGTTACTTGCTTAAGAAGATGACATGATGTTTTTTGATGATGGATAGCACCTAATTTAAAATTCATTGACATTCTGGTTTTTCTTGTTTTATAGTTGATTAGTGGTGAGTGGAATCCTTTAGTAAAATATTTGTTTGAGATTTTCCTGACAAATCTATAATGAAGAATATCTATTTTGGAAATTGCGAAAAGCCGTACAGTATATTCTGGACAACTAAACCCCCAGTAGAGAGCATATTTTGAGATTGTAGTGGATGGGGAAAATGGTATAATTTAGGCTTATACATACCATGGAGATTATTGGCTGCATCCGAATGAGGATTGATATGGTGCAAATCGATGAGTCAAAAAGGGCAAGAAGACCAAAAAGAAATGAGTAGTGAGATGCGAAACATTAATGGCTTGTGAGTTGGCAGAAATATACCCATATGTACAATGAAAACCCAGAACAGGATTCATGTATCCAATGAAAGTGGTTGAAATAGGGTTTCATTAAGCTCGTTACATGTGAATTTGAACAAATAGCTTATAGAATTAAAAAGAAATAAAATAAACTGGCTGTTTGGCATTCTTTTTAGAGGAGAAAGAAGTTGTAAATATTGTGTTGGGGAGAAAGACTTGTCTCTAATTGCATCACACCGCGGGGAGGGGGGGGGAGATAGGTAGGATGAACCCTAGGTTCTGATTACACCCTTTCAACAAGATCCCAAGTAAAACCCCCAAACCAGAATTTAGGTTGCAGTCAACCTTTTTTGATGAATGTCAGAATTTGACCAAAGTCCACAAACCAATAGAATAACCTAACCCATTCTAATGGTTAGATTGTAAACCATAGATGTTTCCAGAATTAGCAGGCAAGTTTCCAAAAATCCAGGAACTCAAATAATAGTGGATCAACAACTCAGATGGATACCAAATATTGATGGATTTTAGTAACCCAATAGTAGAACAGATTACCAAAAGATAATGGTAATCAAATGACTGGATTGAGATTAATCGACAAAGAACCAAATCTGGAAATTAAACTGGGCAGAATAGGGAGATTTAATACAACCCCAGATCAGAGGTTCTGACCACTTTAAATTTCAGGTCGAGGGGCACTAGTACTGGTCCCTATAACACCCCAAAATATGGAGAGAATCTGCTGGTCACTCCCATAATATGAAGCTTCGATATCAGCCAAAAGGGAACCAAAAACAGAGCTGCTGCCAGCACCGTTTGGTGATCTTTGGCTGTGTCTAACCAATCAGTAAGAATAGAATAAAATGGCAACAAAACTGATATTGAATGTAACGCCCCGGCCCCATTAACCTTGCACAATATTGTCCTCTTTGGGCCATGGGTCTCAAGGCTTTAAAACGCGTTGTGTCATGTTAAGGAGGCTAGAGGTTATTAACTAGTCCAGGAATATCTCCCTAGGCGATGTGGGACTAAAGTTTGCAGACCTTCACCGATCTTTCAAACCCCTGGTACTAGCCGTATTCTTGGTGGGGACACCTCACCGATCTTCCAGGTGGGTCTGGTACTTGCCGTATTCTTGGGTCTTACAAATTTTCCCCCTTTCGGCACAGCATCCCCGCTGTGGCCCCACACGCTATCGGGGTTGGCTCTGATACCAATTGTAACGCCCTGGCCCCATTAACCTTGCACAATATTGTCCTCTTTAGCCCATGGGCTTAAGGCGTTAAAATGCGTTGTGCCATGTTAAGGAGACTAGAGGTTATTAACTAGCCTAGCAATCTCTCCTTAGGTGATGTGGGACTAAAGTTTGCAGACCCTCACCGATCTCCCAAACCCCCTGGTGCTAGCTGTATTCTTGGTGGGGACACCTCACCGATCTTCCAGGCGGGTCCAGTACTTTCCGTATTCTTGGGTCTTACATTGAACCCCTCCAATTCTTGGTTAAATAATTCCCAGCAAGCAGTAACACTAATATAAGATATATAGACCACTTACTTGAGAGAATGAAAACAGAAAATAAGGAGAGGATAAAGTAAACAATGGCTTTCCACCAATAACTTGAATCAGAGTCTGACAATGTGCATACTTTCTCAAAAGCAAATGATATTTAGATATCTAGGGTCAATTATAAACACTCCGGATGCACTTCTCCACTTCATCCATCATACTTTAATTTTTTAAGAAACATTATCATTATATCACCTTGATGTAGATAAGTCACTTAATGGGCTTATTTATAATAAATAAGCCTTGAGTTGGGTTATGTATGTATTGGGCCTTTGATCCTATGGGTTTTCTTTGTAATGAGCCACTATAATGGGCCTAAAATATGGGTAGAAATTAGGAAAACGGGATTTAATTCATTAGTTTAGTTAGAGTCCTATTTTGAGTCTATTTCCTTTGTTATTTCAATTTGAGTCAGTTTAAGTTTCCTTATTAGTGAATGACTAGTTAGTTACCTACTCCATGTTGGAGTTCTAGTCTAGTCCTATTGGGAGTCCAAGTCCTATTATGTAATGTCTAGTCTTACTTGGAGTCTAACTCCTAGTTAGGTTATGACTGTTAGTCTGTCTCTCTTTATATAGAGGAGCTAATGTACTCTAATTGGACAGATTTGAAAAATGATGAATTAAGTTAATGTTTGAGAGCCTTAGGGCTGTGAGTGATTTTTTCCCTCCCCCTTCTTTATGCGATTTCTCTCCCTCCCTGGTTGGATTTGTGCAATATCTAATTGTGTGATCTCTTCCCCCCCTTCTTTATACGATTTCTTCCCCCTTCTCAACCCTCCATCGAATTCTCTTTCTTTTCTTTACTCTCTTATTTTTATGTTTTATTCATTCTTTCTGTTCCTAAATTTGGTTTATATTGCATTTAGTAAAGATTCTGCCTGGGATTGGATCACTTGTGACCTAGTTCTACATTACACCTTGTTTATGGTTGACCCTAGATATCTAAATATTCCCTTTGCGGTATCTCTCTCTCCTCAAGTTTCATCAAATCGTTATCTGTTGTAGAAGTTACACACCATATACTCCGTTTTCGTTCTACTTATCTTAAAACCTGTTGATTCCAAGGTTGGAGACATGAATCCAAATTACCGTTAATCCCTGCTATTGTCTCATCCACCAAAAGAAACAAAATATTTAATCATCCATCAGAGAACAGGGAAAAAGTAGAAAATAGTTCATTGATGTTCATGTGGCAGAATTTCCTTGTAATGTCTGAAAAATAATATAGAAGAATAGTTGCTGGACTCCAAGTAGTTATGCATTTTAGAGTTTACGTAATGAGGATACTTTAGGAACTGGTTTATTATCTTCTTGTCATATATTGTATTTTCTTTTTTTACCTTTTACCTCCCTAGGGAGGGGTACGTAATTCCTTACATATTATTAGTGAAGCAATATAAGTGAGGTTGAGAGTATTCTCACACACAACATTCTCTTGTTCTTCTCTTCTCTTTCTTCTCCTTCAACCTCCTACTCTCATCTCTCCTTCTCCTTTCTTGCTCTGTTGTTTTCTCACCATCCCTACTTTCTAACTATGCACACATTTTAGAAGTAAAATCCATGAATCATGTTGTTGCTCCCTTAATGCTAATAACGATGGTGAATAAGAAAACCTTAGAAGATCAAGTGGGATTGGTTCAATAACAAATTTGAATATTTTCCAGGCCTTAACTTGAGAGTATGAAGCTAGCCTACCATTTTCTTTCCCTCAAATTGTGTGGGTCATTGGGGACGAATGAAAATATTTTATAGTGCCCGAGACAAAGATGTGTGACCTCTTGATGCAGATAAGTCTTATTGAAAATAAGCCTTGGGTTGGGTTATGTATGGGCTGTGCCTTTGATCCCATGGGTTTTCTTTGTAATAGGTTACTTTAATGTGCCTAAAATATGGGTAGAAAGTAGGAAAACGAGATCTACTTCATTAGTTTAGTTAGAGTCTTGTTTTGAGTAAGTTTCTTTCATTATTATAGTTTCCTAATCAGTTTTACCTTATTAGTTAAGGGTTGGGTTAGGCCTTTCCTTTTAGTGTTTGAGTCTGTTTGTGTGCTAGTGTTCTTCATTTTTGGTTTATCTGTAGTATAGAGTATAGTATTTTATGTATAACTTGTGCTTCTCCCTCTTTATGCTTATTAGATTCACAGTTGAATTGCTGATGGTTTATATTAATATGCACCCGTATTTTTCTTTTTAATTAATCTGCTTCGTTCTCTGTAGATTGAGGGACCAAAATCTCCTGAACAATTGCTCACCATGCTTCAAAGAGTTGTCGAAGAGAGTGCTTCTGTTCTCGTACCGGCTAGGCTTGATGCGGAAGAAAGAAGGAACAACCTGCGTTTGAGAGAGGAGCAAGATGCTGCATACAGGGCAGCACTTGAAGCCGATCAAGTATGCTGCTTTTGTATCTTGGTGGTCTCTCAATATTGTTGTGAGAGGGCATGTTTGCCCTTATTATTTTTTTTAAAGAGAATTATATGTAATTATGGGTCTTGTTTCTATATTTCCTTATTTGAGTTGAAATTATGTTGTTTATCTGCCACATCAGGCTAGAGAGCGCCAAAGGAAAGAGGAGCAAGAGCGGTTGGAGAGGGAAGCTGCTGAAGCTGAAAGAAAACGGGAGGAGGAAGAAGAAGCTCAAGTAAGAGCAGCTCATGAAGCTGCTGAAAAAGAAGCTGCATTGGCTCATAGGCGGCAGGAGAAAGCTATGTCATTGGGTGATGAACCTGGGAAGGGACCTAATGTTACACAAGTAATCCTTCTATTCTAAATGAAGTTCTCTGAATGCTTATTTCATCCGTTATGGTTTATTCTTTTTCTTTTGTGTATTTTTTTTTCTTTCTCAACTGTTTAACTCCACCACCGAAGAGGAGTTTGAGTTCTCATGGCTTACTTTTGGCCATGTAAGGCAGCTACCAGCTGGTGTCTGAAACCATGCCCATTTTATGGTAATGTATACACTTGAGAGGAATGGGCAAGTCTGTGGCACAACGGTTATGTTGCACTGTTGCTACATGTTGGTCATAGGTTCAAAACTTGGAAATAGCCTCTCCTGTGAAGCAGGGGGTAAGGATGCGCACATTTTCCCCTCCCAGACCTTGCAATAGCGGGACCCTTATGCACTGAGTTGCTCTTTGTATACACTTGAGAGGAAAGGATTTTCTCTTTTTATATTCTGGTGATCGAGTAGTTTGAGTTGCTTAATAATATGTAGAGTTAATAAGTAGGCTCTGCTTTAGGTGTGACTTGTGAGGTTATGGCCTTCTGTTGTCGTTGTACTCATATTTCTTGTACTCCTGGAAAACTTTTTGGTAGTATATCTCTGTTATCTATAAAAGAAAAGTAAGGAAAAG
The DNA here is from genome assembly GCF_013358625.1 of Macadamia integrifolia. Classification (NCBI taxonomy): domain Eukaryota; kingdom Viridiplantae; phylum Streptophyta; class Magnoliopsida; order Proteales; family Proteaceae; genus Macadamia; species Macadamia integrifolia. The sequence continues at coordinate 9,790,706 of NC_056570.1, forward strand.
AAAAAATTAATGAAAGAATTCTTCTTTTTAGGTGTGGAGCAATCAATTAAGATATTTTGTCAAAACTATGTCTGCTGGAAGCAATTGGATGTCTGTTGCTTCAACATTTATTGAGCTGGCCATTACTTTAGAGGCATTTGCTTATTTTTTGACATTGAACTTCATATTCGGCTATAAAGAGTAACTGAGCTTTTGATACTGAGATAGTTTGTGATGTCATAACTCCAAGAGTAATGCTGCATGGAAATGACTATCCTGATATTATCCACTTTCAAAAAAGATTATACTTGAAATTATCATGCAACCCCTGAAGTCAAGAGGAGTCACATGCAGACTACTCATCAGATTAGATAAAGCAATGTACTTGAGTATATTATGACATTAAACTTCTGTCCTCTCTTCTTATCCCTCTTTTTTTTTGCCCCCATTTTCTGATTTAGTTTCTGTGTGGAACAGGTTTTGGTACGATTCCCTACTGGAGAACGGAAGGAAAGGAGGTTCTACAGTACGGCTACCATACAGTCCCTCTATGATTTTGTTGATTCTTTGGATTGCTTGAATGTGGAGAATTATTGCCTGGTCTCTAACTTCCCTCGGGTTGTGTATGGCCCAGAGAAGCACTCAATGTCATTGAAAGATGCAGGGTTGCATCCTCAGGCTAGCCTTTTTGTAGAAGTGGACTCATAGGGGAACCTTTTCTGTTGAATGCTATATGCGACTGCTAATATTCTGGAATTGGATAATGGGACCTAACAGTGAAATTTCTTTCAGAAATCGTCTTTTTTATATTCTGCCCGTTGTTGGTGTAGTACTATGAGATCATGGCCCTTCAGTGTATGAAAATGTTCATTTGATGGTACATTATGCTTTCAAGCAGTTTGAATCAAACGAATGGTCCTCTATGGCAAATGGATTAAATGCATAGTTTCAGAATTACAGCACTGGTCTTGAGATATAATGAGCTTCTCTGAAGGAATCCCTTGATCTCTGTGTTGCTATTTGAAGATTGCAGGCTATGGAATTGGTGGGAGTACCTTTTTTTTTTATTTTTTATGAAATTGGTGGGAATGCTTTGGAAGGGCCTATCAACATCTTATTGCTCTACTGTGATAATGTAGGCTATGTAGCCCAACTTCTTTAGGACATATTTTGTTGGCGATATTGTTCTTAGTTGGTCAATTGAGGTGATGGTCAGGGGCATCAAATTGCCATGCAGGAAGGTGGTCTTGCACGTGCGGGTTTACTTTCGAATTCACAAGGAGCTGTGAGGTGGATGCATCAACAGGAAGGAGGGCAGACCATGGCAGGCACCATGCGAGCTTTATGAAATAGGCTCATTATTTACTTCCTTTGTTTTTTTTTTTTAAATCTTTGTTGAGTACTGTGAGACAAACAGAGTTGCTGGTAATCCGTTTTTTTGCCATCAGATGCTGGTGGGTATAGCCTTGGTTTTTGTTAGGATTGAGTTTTCTTTCATCCGTGGAAAAGGAAAATTCCTTCACCATTGGTGATGTGACCTTATGGTTAGACTCAAGTGTCATCATTAACTCTCCCTATTGGACAGGATTGAAAAATTATGCTTCCCCATGCTAATCAAAGGGTTAGATTTTCATGGTCAAAACCCAAAAGATTCTCTCGTGACCAGAGGTGAAGAAAAACTAGGTCATGTTTGTTAGTAGGCATTTCTGTAGTCCAATTAGACTAAAGAATATCTCTAGATTATCACCATGTTTTGCCAGGTCAAAGAGGATCCAAATGCTCTCCAGTCTCGAATGTGCCAGCCCTTCCAGTGCAACATCTAATAGTTGGCAGCAATTGGCACACACTCCAAGACCCTCCCAACCATTGGATGCGCAATGGGGGGGGGGGGGGGGTTAGCACACTAGAGAGGATTTGGATCCTATGAAAGAGTGATATGACAATCTTAATTATGCAACTGTCCAGAAAATGGTCTAAATTAACCACACACCAAATCTTACACTATGATTCAAACATATATGCTCACTTTTTTTTTGGACATATTTGCATTTTCATCTGTCCTTTTTTTTTTTTTCATTGGATTTCA
>NC_056570.1:9792824-9793286 GCF_013358625.1 Macadamia integrifolia
GTTCACAAAATTTCAGCATTTTCCAATTTGTCATGTGAGAGATTCTTATGCCAGTCTAGGGAGACTCTAGGTATACATCACTAGAAAAATTGTCCTATTAACATTGATGTCACCTTCTCCCCCTCTATGAGCAAGTGACATAAAAGAACACCCCAATGAGGTGTGACGTAATAGCTAGTTTCATACATAAGAAGGCAGCCAGGTCATTTCATGTGAGAAGTGAGATAGAGAGAGTGCTAGAATACCTCCCTGGGTGGATCAAAGAACCTTTTCTTTTCCCATTTAAAAATTCAGTTCAATCTGTTTACTCACAATTTTTTATTTCCAAAAAGTTCGATGAGACTACAAAAGGCAGCTCCACCAGGCTTTGGCCACTTGGCAAATGGTCTTTACTGGAGAGAGAGAGAGAGAGGGGTTATTTGATTTTTGAGAGGGAAATCCAGCTTCTTTTTTTTTTGGGGG
>NC_056570.1:9793306-9794622 GCF_013358625.1 Macadamia integrifolia
GGGGGTGTGGGCGGGGGGGAGGGGGATGTGGGGAGGTGTTCTTTTTATGTAACATGCTTATCTTATGGATTCAATTAAAGAATCTCTATTCATAATCCTGCAAAGGAAAAAAAAGTAAGAAAATAAGAAGGCAACAATTACAGAAGCAGCAGCTTCTTAATTAACCTCTTAATCCGACCTATTCTTGTTCCTCAAATAACATACACATACAAAAAAAAGTATACAAATCTTGAAGATAACAGATATATCACAGAATAAATTACTAATCACAGTGATAAACAGATACTTAACATAATAAATGACTAAAAACTTTTTTCCCCCCTTGACTAACACAAGTTCATTAACATCAAATGGTTATTATCTCTAAACAACTGTAAATAACTGCATGCAGCTTCATTAAGGCATAGACACAAAGGGTTCACAGAGTGATAAGGTCTTTTGTTGATTCTGAGGGATCTCTGCTAGACGATTCCTCGCTTGACAGTTGCCTATCAGAATCATTCCAAACGATCACAGCCATGTCCTCCACTGCCACCTTGATTACATCAGTTCGAACACCTATATCTGTAGCATACCTGCTTGCACAATACATCCCAGCTGCTGCAGTTGCAACCCCAATAGGTCCAGGCATTAACAATTTCAGAGGGGACGAAAGAAGTGCTGCCAAAGGGGCACCAATGACAGAAGAAGCTTGACCACTTCTTCCCACAGCTGACTCTCTATCAAGGATCAGAAGCCCAGTCTTGCAGTACAGTGCAAAGTCCTCACAGTTGTTTTGGAACACATCATAGTTCCCAAACCCATTTTGAAGCAGATACATTGCCCTGTGGATAACTGTTTCTGGGGGGTCAGATGTTGCTGTGGTACATGTCCCACCCCTGACCTTGGCAAGGAAAGCAGAAGGTGTAACTCCATATTCGAAGCAGTACAGAAGCCCATTTCCAAGAAAGCAGTCCAAGCAAGAGAGGACAACCCCACTGTTGGGTTGCTGGAATCCACAGTCAGGAAAGGTAGGACAGACTGATGGAAGCTTTGAATTTGAACTTGAGATGCGGGGGGTTTCCATACTTGAACCTGTATCTCTTTCCCGTGTAAAATGAACAACTTTGCTTCCTCCAACATATATGCCTGCACTGTGTCGAAATAAGTGTGGAATTTATAAAGCACAAAAGGTAGTTCCTTGTAGCCAAATATTACTTTCAATGGTTTGGCACCAAAATCAATTAGGTATTAAAAAAAGATGGAAGTATAAAATTTAAGTTGAAGTGTCATATCGAATGAAGCTACTGGGCAGAAAAGAAATTTTTTTTTTTTTT
>NC_056570.1:9794642-9881842 GCF_013358625.1 Macadamia integrifolia
GGGGCCATACTATGGTTACTTGTTAATTTGTGATTGAAAAAAAAAAAAAAGAATTTCAGAAACATATTCATAATGCTTCTTCTCCATCTAACCTCAAGAGAGAAATCAGTATGATAAAGTTTATCTTATCACTGGAAGAACTAAAAGAAGCCAAAAAAATTTGCATGCTTATCACTTCCCTCCAACATGAACCTAATAGAATTTGAAAGTCAATAGAACCCCACAGAAATGAAGAAAACAATGACCTTACAGGTCTAGCAACACTTATTAGTGACATCAGCTGCAAGCTGAGAATCAATAGCAATAGACAGTCTGAAAATTTGACCTTCTTCTACAGTTATAACCCCTGTTAAGATAGATTTGAGTTCAAAGACTAAAAATATTGAAGACTCCTTCAAAAACTCGGCATAAGCTAAAATTGTATCATTACTCTGCAGTTATTCAAGTGATCAAAGCAGTCATCTGATGAAATGTGGGGACAACACAACAAAATCAGTAAGCCATGTGGTTTTCCCACGCAGGGGGGAACTAGGGCTCTAAGATATATCAAAAGAATCTTCATTGACTTGATCAGATAAATGGGTGGCAAAGTGTGAAACAGAATTGGTTAGTAGTATGAGATTAAACACACTTTTTCACAAACACCATGATAGGTTTATGATCAGGATCTAATGAAATGCCATGTATAGGATCTCGATTCTAGCAGAAAGTAATATGCAATATATGAACATTGGAGTGGGGACTGCACAAGATTGATGCAGCAAATGATGCAGATAAGAAGATGTGTACGATGGTACCAGCCGGCTTAAACTTAAAACATAGCATTGAAGTGAGATATAACATCTAGATGGATACATGCACATGAAGAACCCAGTAAACCAACATTTCCTTTGCTTCAAGCAGCAAATGTGTGCTCTAAGTATATATTAAACAGTAAGTGGTTTTAGAAAACCTCTTGAGTCCAATCAAAACAAGGAATCTCCACAATAAGAACCCGCATTACAATTAGGACAAACATTTGGGATATTATTGTTCTTTCATAACTCAAGGAAGCCAAAACCATAGACAACTTGTTAGATTCACTAAAAATAAGATGTTCAGTAAGGAAGTCTAACTATGACTTTAGTTGGTTCAGGGGAGGAATCCAAACTGAAGTTTCAGAAAAGTTTCCAACTCCAGGACTGGGAGATACAAAATTTCTCCACAATCATCAAAGTTGCGCATTCTGCATTTATTTTGGACGAATTTATTTTCTGACAAGAATAAATTCTTAGTAGTAAGGTTGCTCCATTGTGGCCAAGTGGTCAGGGGTTGAAACAGCCTCTCTACGAAGCAGGGGGTAAGGCTGCGTGCATTATGACCCTCCCCAACCCTGCAGTGGCAAGAGCCTCATACACTGGGTACGCCCCAGCCCCCTTTTTTTCTAACTCAGCAATGGAAGAAACACAAGAAGCCTCACCAAGGAACCCCAAAACCAAATTCTTCACTGTGGAAAAAACCAGGATCCTTATCAATGCTGCTTTGTCCAAGAAGAAAATAATTATACTCCGCAATTATAATAATAATAATAATAATAATAATAAAAAAAATGATCTTTTGTACTTCAATTTCAAGGTTTTATTCTTTCTCACTTCTGGAATAGCTTAAACCAAGGAATCTCATGTACAGACACAAGACTCAAGCAAGCTAAACAAGAGATCCTTTCTTCATCACTGCAAAATTTCTAGCAAAACTCTCCTCCCTGGTGGGTAGACTCATAAGGTCTCAATTAACCGTATAGAAAACAAAAATGCACAAAGGGAATCCAAAAGGAAAGCTTCTAGATTGGCCATTTTAACAATTTCTGAGGGAAACCCTCCAATCCTGGGAGAAATTAACTCAATTACCGATTCACATTGAGGAAAAAAACTCCAGCAAGTGAACTAAACAGAATAAAAATCGGAGAAAACGAAATTAAAATAATTAAAAAAAAAAAGTACCAAAAATGAAATGTGAGAAACCAGAATCACATATGTAAACTAAAATGTCTGCATGATCCTTGAAAAATTCATATAATTGAAAATAGTTCTTAGAAAGAAATGGAACGAAGAAACAGAGATGGGTTCTGAGCTACCGTGGTGAGAGTAAGTATAAATGGCTCTCCAGGAGTAAATGTGATCGCCTGCTTTGATCTCGCTTCTCTCTACCTTATTGGAAAGGAGACCCATCTCTGTACTCTCTCTCTCTCTCTCTCTAGCCTGTGCTGCAGTTGACCAACCCCTCAAGCTGGATAAACAAGGGGAAGAGGAAAGATGGAAGAGAGAGAGAAGACTCCAAAGGGCCAAGGGGATGACGATGTGGTCTTTAAAACAACTACTGCCAAATATTACTGTATTAGTATCTGTATCGGCCGATATGGTACCAGTATCACAGGCAACTGATATCAATAATACGGTATGAGGTAAATGATAGAAAAAACTCAAAATATCGGTCTTTTGAGGGTACAATGACTCCATCCAACCTGATACAACTGATTTATATGAATATTAGTATTGGTAACAGAGGTATGCAAAGGCAAAAAGGATCTTAATTGCAAGAGCCACTCGTGGAGCAGGGATGAAAATCGGCCTTAATGATTTAACGATGCCGAGTGAAAAAACCATCGCTCAACAGCTAAAAGTTACCCTAACGATAAGAGGTTGATCTTCCTAACACTTCACATCGATAAGAAAAAACTCCACCATCAATCCTTTCAATATTAACATGGATATCAGTATCGGCTGAGACCGATATGAATACCGGAATTGATGACAAGACCTTTTCTGCAATAATTTGCCCTTTCAAAAGAAAAAGATAGTGGGCCCAATCCAATAGAAATAGAGTGATAGAGAATGATTGCTTTGCATGCGCCATGCCTTTGCTTTTTCTTAGCTCCTTCCCTCATCTCTTCTTTCTCTTGTGGGTCTCTTTCCAAATACCTTGTTTGTTTGTCTTTCTTTTCTATTTCTCTAATTGCTATCAATTATTATTATAATGGAAAAGCAAACAAAGATTCTAACGGCTTGTTAATAAATAATGGGAATTAACAATCTCTTGGGCTTGGGCTTGGGCTTGGGCTTGGACCTTGTAAATTCTAGATCAGGAATAGTTTGGGTCCTTTTAGGCCGAATGATTTGCCACCTGGTCAGATTGGTTCAGTTTTGGTCGGATTGAACCGGTTTTGATTAGTATTGGATCGAATCGTTGTTTCAGTTTTGATTCAAGTTTTATTGTTTTGTCTTATCGGGTTATTATTAGTCCGATTCAGTTTCGGCGTGTCGTACAAGTATTTAAAAAGCAAAATATATATATATATATATATATTTGGCTTTTTTGGTTTCTTGTCAATTCTTTGTTGGGAAATATGCCCACACTCCTAATCTACCTAAAATGGTGAATTTCAACTTCCATGAACCATGTATGTTCAAGTAAGCTTAAATATTCAAGCCAAGACAAAGGAATGAAGTAGGTGAAGAAATGAAGACTTGAAGCTCCCGTCAAAGAAGAATGAAGACTTGAAGCTCCCATCAAAGTGCAGGTCAACCGCTAAAAGTGGAGGTCGATTGGTTGATGACTGGTTTGCTTAAATCACCATCAAACGTCTATATTTTGTAACGGCTATTTTTTGGAGGTTGATCGGGACACCAAAAAAATAACTATTTGGATGAGATTTTTTACCTATTTGAATGCCCTAATCTCACCTATAAATACCTCAATCGCTAGTAGTTAATAATAATCAATTCCTAAGCAACTAAAACACAATACTAAAGCATTTGAGGTGAATTCTAATCTTTCTTTCCTAAAGCTATTGGGTGACTTATTCTACACAAGGAAAAGCCTAAGGAGAGTCTACAAGGTCTTCCTTATTATCAATCATATTACCTAGACATTAAAGACCAAGTGAAGTGTCTCATTTTCTTACTTTATTGCATATCATTTGCACCGCACAGAGGTAACTTTATTCCACTACTTCTTATTATTTCTTTGTCATAGAGTTAGGTAACTCTAAGTTGGATAGTTGGAAGTACGTGATACACTAGACTGTACTTAGCTATTGGGTAGGTTTCTCTTATTCTAAAAAGAGTAGTAAGGTCCCTCTCTACTTAAAAAGAGATTGTAAAAGTCACACTCTCTACTTGTAAAAGAGATTGTACGGATTCCCTTATCCTTAAAATATTATGTAAATGTTTTCCTCTCTATTTACTGTACTAAAAGGGAAGAGCTAATAGAATATCTTACAAGTAAAACTTGTAGGAAGTGGACTAGACTCAGATTGAGTCGAACCATCATATATCTTGGTGTGTGATTGTGTCTATTTTACTATTTGGAATTCATAATTCAAAAATGGTTTAAATTTCACTAGCATAACATATTCACCCACCCTCCAGGTTACTTCATTCTATTGTTTTTTTTAATTGGTTTTTCGTTTTTATTACTATTACTGTCTCAGAAAACCCCAATCCGAAACCACTTGATAACATAATCGAATCAATCAGATTTCAACTTAGGAGTCAAGGTAAAAAAAAAAAAAGAGTAAGTCCGAGTTTTCATTGCATCAATGTTTTTAGTCAAGTCATGTGAAACTCATCGAGTCAGTATTTTTTTTTTTCATTTGACCATATACCATTCATAGACCATAAGTTTAGTCCACAACTAAATGAAAAATCCTAGAATTTTTGTTCATCATCTTCAATATTGTCCTTTGTTTTTCTCCTCACTTGCCAAACGAACCATAGCCTCACTTGGAAAAAAAGAAAAACAAAGATATTTAGAAAGGGTAAACATCACTCCCCCTCCCCTAAACTAAAGCGAAATATCAACTTGACCCACTACCTTTTTTAAAATCACTTCTCTCCCCTACAAGAAAAAGATACTAACAGCCTCAACATTAGATTGGGTTGTTAAGTCAAGTTAAATTATTTTATAATCCCTAAAATACACCCTTTCCCTCTTTCTCCCGTTTTTGCTTCTTATGGCTACCACACCTTCCACGATGTTCTCTTTTGCTACCCTCTCCGTATACTCCGCCATCCCTTCCCACCTCCTCCGGAACTCCGCCACCGCCACTTCATCCAACTTCTTCTCCCTCTCCCGATCAATGACGGCGGTGGAGAAGCTGTAATTATTCTCCCAAGACTTTCCCGGCGTCGGACGCAGCATGATTCTGTTGGGCGCCGCTCCTTGGTCCTCCAAGAACCGTACCACGGTGACTTTAATCTCGGGATGCTCCGCCATCCTTCCCCCCAACTCCAAACCCTCGCGGTCGTCGGGCTCACCGAAGAAAACGACACAGACTCTCTTTGCCACTGGGGCACTGGTCGACAGAATGATCCGCTTGGACCCACCGAAACCGCCCAGGTGACGGTTCACCAGAACTGCCGCGGAGCAGGGTGAGTCCTTAAGGATCCTCTAGTTCACAATCCTCCAGCTGTGACCCACGTTCTCCAACTCACCCGGCCAGGACCCAGACCCGTCCCCTCTGCCCTGCTTATGGAAGGGCAGGATGATCATGCTTACCCGCTTCTTCTCTGCCACTTAGCAAACATCCTTGTGCATAGTGTGTAGGGCCGAGATTGCCGTCATGGTCCGAACCTTGACTCGGCCGAGTTGGCCGTAAGCCTCGAAGGCTTCGGTGACGCCGTCGTGGGAATCTCCATTGCGTAGACGGTCAATGAAAGGTCGTTCCTGCGAGCCCGTTGGGCCATGATAATGGAGGAGGTTCGCTCAGTGAGTTCCACCAGGTGCATGACGTAAAGCTTGAGAGGGGATCCCCTTGTTGCCACGAATGGACTCGATGAGGTTGATGAGTGAGGGTACGTTGCCAGGGCCGTGTACACAGGTCAGGATGCGTAGCTTGTCTTTGGCTTTGGCGTTGGAGGGGGACTCACGTTGGAGCTTGTGTTGGGCAGGGAGGCCTGTACGGCATGCGGGCTTGTAGAGCATCATAACCGTTGGAGTGGTGATGAATGTGGTGAAGAGTGCCATCAGTACCAAAATGACAAATATCTCATTAGTCCTCCATTTGATGCTGAGGTGTAGAGCTGGTTCAACACCCTTTGCCTATAGGTGAGGACTGAGGAGGGGGTGGTGATGCCGGTAGTTGGGGTTCCTTACGGACAATTTTTCAGAGAAAGGGGGAAAAGGAGATTGAGGGAAAGGTGGTATTTTAGGGATTATAAAAAATTTTCATTTGACTTAATAGTCAAATCTAACGGTTGGGACGGTTAGATAACATCTTTTTCTTATAGGGGAGGGGAGTGATATTTTCAGAAATATGGTGGATCAAGTTGATATTTCTCCTTAGTTCAGGTGAGGGGAGAGATGTTTTAACCTTTAAAAAATAAGAACAAAACATGATTTACCTTAGTCACCAGGTTTTGAAAAGGGCGAGTTGAGTATAAAAACTTCATTTTCCAACTGATCAAGCATTAGGGTTCGATATCACTTCGATTTACAGATATTATATTTTCGGTTTCGATCAATCCCTCTAGATTGGATGCTTGAATAGCAATGTTGAATAAGGCGAGAATTAATAACATTAAACCTCAAGGGGAGAGCTCAGTTGGCAATGAGACCACACCTGACTACTTGAGGAAAAGCAAATTAGCTCAGTACCTGAGATCCACTTGCACAATCCGAGGTTCTGGTGCCCAAGTCAGAAGAGGCCCAGCCCAACAAAAGCCCAGCCTAGCCCATTTTTATCAGCCCTTCTTCTTCGGAGGTCATGGGTAGAGAGAGCAGTAGGACAGAGGACTAGAGCATTATGTAGCAAGGCGAGCGATATAGAGAGTACAGAGGTTAGAGAGAGAGAAGAGAGAGACAGAGACCCTTGAAGGATGTATCTGAAGAAGGCACTGTGGAGCGAGGGTTTAAATTTGGAATCTCAATCTCAGTCTCAGTCGCAGCCTGAGTCTGCATCATCATCTACACCGGCGGTTGCAGACTTGGTGAATTCCCTCCACAAGCGGCGACTCTACAGGGAGGTGACCCTCGCCCTCCGCACCGGTTTGAGAGACGCCAGAGCTGAGTTCTCATTCCTCCGAGTCCGTGGACTTCGCAGCATTCTCAAGTTCCTCCAATCGGTCGCTGAGTCTGATTCTATGATTCGCCTCTTCTACCATGGCCAATCTCTCCCTGAACTCCAAGGTAGTCTCTCTTCCTCTATGTATTTACGTTTTCTTGATTTACCCTTTGAAATTCCTCCTTCCGATCCACGCTTCTCTGCTAGCAGGATTCAATTTTAGGGCTTCTGGGTCTCGTCTTTGCGAGAGCTGGAATGATAATCAGCTCTATCTAATTCGTAATCTGCTTGATTCTTGAAATGTTCATAAAGAAAAATTTCCCATTTCGTCTCCACGGTGGGCGTTTTCCGTATTTGTTGACCTTGAGCATTGTTTATTTTATTGTACTAGTTTCCCCTTGTTGTTATAGTCTAGTTGTGCCTTCTCTTTTTATTGGATATATTGCAATTTCTTATGAACTTGCTGCTATCGAATGGCTGACCTTAAAATTTTATGCTACGTAACAGTGGTTCCTGTTTTGTTTGAGAATTCTTTTAAGCAATCGAAGGATGAACAAGCACCAACTTTAGATCATATATTCAGTGTGGAGCCTATGAAGATAACTAGTCCTTCAACAGACACTGAACTTGCACTTGCGCTTAGAGTTCTGGAAGGATGTTGTCTACTCCACAGGGAAAGCACAGCTTTTGCCCATCAACATAAAGCAATCAAAGTATAAGTTTCCCTTCACCCTTCACCCTACAGTTATGCTTAATGTGGATTGCTTTGGTTGTTGAATCGATAATTCTCATCGCAAATGGTTCTAAAATACTGAAAATGATTTGAGATAAAGGAATGGTAGCAAAGTTGATTTTTGAAAAAGGAAATGGTAGGTAGCAAAGTGGATTTACAAGTTTTACGATTTCCTCCAATCATCATGGAAGTCGCTTTCAGATGTGCACGTAGACGGATTTATCATCAGCACTTGGTTGATTTGATTGATGCTGTTTATGCATTAATTTGATTTGGTTTTATTTTCTCCCCCACTTTTCAGTCATGGAATTCTTTCTTGTTATTTTTGGGATGAATGGCTTTCTTATTCATGCAAATACATCCTATCAAGTTGTTGCATTTTTTTAGTTCTAATTCCCATAACGATCTCTACAAGTTACTCAAACACTGCATCTCTTTTGAGTGTCTGGATCTTCTGTTACTCCATCTCTGAAGTATTCAACTAAAATTTCCTTGATTTAGCTTGGGTATCTTAAAATTTTTTTGAGACACATGGTGTGTAAGTGTTGGAGAAGGACTGATAGTTTGGTCACCTGCAGGTGTTGATGAATATATTATCGACTCGAGGGCCCCTTGTCCAAGGTGCATGCTTGGATGCTTTAGTCTCTGTCATGCTGGATTCATCAGCTAATCAGACGGTATGGTAGCTTCTAATAGATTCCTGGTTAGGGGCTCCTTGAATGCGGTGATATGCCTGTATTCATTTGATCAATTCTTGACTTTTATTTTGTTTTAGTTAGTGGTCGGTTTTCTTACAACCATCAGAATGATGTAACAATTTCTTTGAGCTACGCTTTTATCCCATAAGGCCTGAAGTATGTTGTAGTTAAGAATCTTTTTATCGATTCTAATATCTTATTTTTATAATATGGTTGAGAGGTCATCCTTGTAGGCTGACTTACCTATTTGTCATCTTTTCCCTCTTGTAGCTTCTTTTTGGGCTCCTCGCTCTCTTCAATTTCCTAGCTGGAATATGTTTCTTTGCCTTCTCTTCACATTTGACTACCATTTCCAACAAAGAGCGACCTTAAATACTCTTCCACCACCTTATGCCAAATGCTATTAAACGAAAACTACACCTTTTAATGACGCATGTAGCAACCAGAGTGGATGTTCTAATAGCTTGGCATCCTCATCAAATACTTGCCCACCCTCCTTGTATGCTTAGGTTGTTTGAGAGAGAGCTTCAGCTTTTTAATGTTAAGATCCCCTTCCACCGGGGGTTTTAAAAGATATCCTTGAAATACCTTCCACACAATTCTTCGATTAGGAAAAGAACATCTTTACAACTAGGTACTAGACCGCCCTTGCAATCATGGTTTTTCTGTTTTGCTTGTAGAAGTGAGATTAATCAATCTAAAACCTTTTTAAAAGGTTTGATGGATATATTTCCATTTCATCATCCTTCATAATCATAATTCTTCAAATAATGGCAATGATGTTGCAGCCATAAAACCCTAAGGAGTTGATATGTCCTATTATTTTCTCTGTATTTCTTGGTCATTCCATCTTCTTTTAAACTTGATCTCTTCTATTTCTGTTATTCTCTTTTACCATCTGCTGTTTCACATCCCATATTCCCTAACTCCAGTTTCTGTTTGAAACTCATAGCTTTTTACAACAAGAGCTTGTCCATCGATGAAAATCGATTGCTTTCAAAACCTTTCTTTTGTGGGAAATCTCAAAAAAGAAACTTTATATCTGGAGTCCTAGAACTGACCTACTATTTCCACCCTAATTTCCTCCTCTGTTATTGTTCATAATTCAACCTCGGGCCAATAGCCTCAGATTTTAGGGTTTCCTAGACCCATTGTGAGAGAGCCCTCAAATAAGCATCAGTGGCCATTTGCAGAATCGTCAGTAACTTGTATGTCATTTGGGCTTGATTTTGGGTGATGCAGTTGTACCAGGTGTTAGCTAAACTCATATCGCTTTTGTAATGTCTTTGGACATTCAAATTTAAGTCGAGATCAAAGTAGAACAAATTACAGGGTAGATATGTCAACATTTGGAGCTGTAATTTTATTGATTATAAGATTGATGTATTTTTTACATTCTTTGTTGTTGGTCAAAATCAGTAAAGTGTGTTCTTTTATCTCATCCTTTTCTCTGTGGTTCATAAACCTGTTATGGCTATTTCTTTTCCAGGATTTTGAGGCATGCAATGGATTTGAGAAAATTACAGAGCTCATTAAAGACAAATTAGTGGATGAAGGCATAAGGTGATTTTTATTTTCTCAATTTTGTCCAGCTACTATTCTATATGCTAACACTTTTTCCTTGCAATAATGTATACCTTGTTGCTGATTGAATAGCATATGCCAAAGGATATACAGTGTCATGTTGTGTTGCAAATGGAGCTTCCTACCATAAAAAAGAGTAATATTCTGGATTTAGATGATTGTGCTACTTGGTTGATACAAAAAATTTGTGGCATGGACAACTGATGCAATTTTTTTATTATTTTTTTATTTGGAGGGGGTGGGGGAGGGGGGTCTTGTTATTAACTTTTTACGTTCTTTTATTTAAATGTCGTACATTTTCTTTTCTGCAAATATGGAGTTATTTAAATCTAAATTCATCATTGTACTTAACCAACACTTGGTGCCTGTTTACAACTGTGCCTTCGGATTTTGGGTTTCCTCCAAGTTTTGAGGGAATACCTCTAAACCGGGCTTGGTGCTGCCAATAATTGGCTGAAGAGTACTTAGTTTGTATCATGTTTCATTGAATCTAACATATATTAAACTTCACCAGCTTGGTCACATGGCTTAACCCATTATTCACTCCTCAATTAATTGTAGCAGGTTTCAAAGAGGAAAACCTGTCATTTATTCCTTAATAATTGCTTTGGTACCTTCATATTTTTTAAGCAACTCACAATTCTTAAATGGCTATTTCAACATCTACTGATAAAGAAAGAAATGTGCTTCTCTTTGGTTCAGAATAAGATGTGGGGAGTTCCTGTTGCTACTTATTGGACATGTAAATGGTAGGGAAAGGCCTCCCATGGCGACTATACATGAAGACATGAAGCGACTTATGGGTGAGAGGTCAGCATCACTGATATGGGCAGCAAGCCAGTTCGGGTCAACCCTTGACCCTGAGCAGAGGCAGATGGATCTGCATATCCAAGCTCGTAGGGTGCTCGAGTCATTGGATCTGTATTGAATCTATGAATTGGGAGCTGACTGAGATGCCAACTGATCTTCAACAGTCCACTTTAGTCGTCACTTTCATATCAATATCCAATTAGAAGTTCAAAGGAAAGTCAGGTTGCTAGTGCTAGGAGTGGGCAATTGGCTATTTGTTTATTTGTTTGTTTCCATTGGTAGCCGCAACCTGGGAAGGGAGTTAAGGGAGGAGCAGTTGTGAAATCTGTATACATGACACAGGTTGAATATGAAGCATGTATCAGTAAAATCATGTTTTCCAGTGATTTGTGGGACAGTTGCATACACTATACAGAAGTTTTATGTGGTACTTTGCTATGAATACCAAGCTATCATATTCCACTTACATGAGTTCTATAACCTTCTAACCCCATTTGAATGGTCAAATTATCCAATGTAGAATATATCTCCTCTGCCCTTTTGTGAGATCTGTCACAAGCAAGAAACACATGAGTCTGATATCTATCCTCGATCCAACTACATCCTGGGCTCTTTTGCATTCCTCTGTCCTTGACAATCAGCCTTGTGTGCGCAAGATTGTCCCATCTCCTTGCATAAGCATACAAGTTTGCCAGAAGAACATAGTTTGCAGCATTATGTGGTTCCAATTTGATTAGCCAGTTTGCTGCAATTTCCCCTAATTCAACATTCCTATGGATGACACAGCCACCGAGCAAGGCACCCCATGTCACAGAATCAGCTTCCACAGGCATCTTCTTAACAAGCTCATAAGCTTCACTAAGCCATCCTGCACGACTGAGGAGATCAACCATACAAGTGTAGTGTTTTACTGAAGGTTCCACATTGTAATGAGCCATCAAATCAAAGTACTCCTTCCCTTGGTCAAGAGACCCAGCATGAACACACAAAGACAGTACAGATAGGAAGGTCACAGCATTTGGTATGATACCATAAGCCAGCATTTCACGGAAGAGAGTGATTCCTTCCTTTCCTTTTCCATGCATGGCATATCCAGCCAGCATGGCATTCCAGGACACCAGGTTGGGCTTTGATATCCTATTGAAGGCCAACTGTGCACGCTTTAGACATCCACATTTGGCATACATGTCCACAAGGGCTGCCCCAATTTGGACAGTGATGTCAAAACCACATCGGATTGCATGGGCGTGAACCTGCTGGCCTCGCTCGATGCTTGCTAACCTCGAGCAGGCAGGTAAAACTATTCCTACCGTGTAAACATCTGGCCTTAAATCTGAGGCATGCAGCATCTGAGAGAACGCTTGTAGAGCTGATTCATTGTGGCCATTTTCCACATAACCTGCTATGATTCCATTCCAGGTATATGTATTTGGATCAAACCCAGCTATTTTCATCTTTTGAAGAAGTTCTTGTACCTCCTCCATCTGATTACAGCGGGCATAGCCTGAGATTAAAATGTTCCATGTTGCCGTATCCTTTTCAAGTACCTCATCAAAAACCAACTGTGCTGCTACTAGATCATTGCATTTACAATACATCTCTACCAATGCACCACCCACAAAGGGATTAGACTGTAGGCCTCTAAGGATGGCATAAGAATGTATCTCTTTCCCCTGTTTCAGGGAAGCCAAGTCAGCACAGACAGTAAGAATGCTCCCTAAGGTGAAAGAGTCAGACTCGATTAGTTCTTCCGTCTGCATATCTCTAAACATCTGCAGAGCTTCATCAAACATACCATTTCCTACATAACCTGAAACCATTGAGTTCCACGTAGTAATATCTCTGTTGATCCCAAGAAGCTCCATTTGATCAAACAGCTTCTTTGCTTTATCGACCTCACCATTCTCATAATACCCAACAACCATAGTGTTGAACGAGATTAGGTTCCTCTCTGAAAGCTTCGAAAAGATGGTGAGAGCACTATCCATGTCACTACACCTCCGATATAAATCAAGCAACCCATTAATAACAAAAGGGTTGGACAGAAATCCATGCCTGGTTGTATAACCATGGATTTCCTTGCCAAGACTTAATGTTTGCAATCTGGCACAAGCAGGCAGTATGCTAGCCAGGGTGCGGGCATTCGGCTTAACCCCTGCTGCCTGCATTCTATGAAGCAACTCCAAAGCTTCCTTGTCATATCCGTTTTGGGCAAATCCAGCAATCACTGCACTCCAAGAAACAAGATTAGGTGACAACTTGTCTAATAATCTCATATTCTCTAGTAACTCCAATGCCTCAAAGACCAGACTATTAGTTGCACAACCAGTGACTATAGAATTCCATGAAACAATGTCTCTTTGGGGAATCATAGCTAAAACCTCCTTGGCATCACCCAAGCTTCCACACTTGCCATACATATCTATCAAAGCATTCCCCACATAAATGTTCATAATGAACCCACTCTTAATGACAAACCCATGTAGCTGCCTTCCCAGTTTTAGCGTACCCAGAGCACTGCAAACCTTCAAAAGCACAGGAAATATGAAAAACTCCAAATTTATCCCTTCAAATAGTAGTTCTTGAAACAGTGAAAGACACTCCTCAAGGTAACAATGAACAGAAAAAACAGTAATAATAGCTGTCCATGAGTATATATTTCTCAGGGGCATTTTCTCGAACAACAACCTTGCTTGCTCAACGCAACCACACCTGCCATACATTTCCAGCAGCTTAGTTTCTAAAAACTCATGCCCACAAAACCCATTTTTAATAGAGTGGGCGTGAATCTGTTTTCCCAGATGGGGACATGTACAAGATTCAATGATAGGAGCATATGAACATGAGTCTGGCGGACCATGAAGGAACGAGAGAGAGTTTCGCTTAATTGAGAGAGGTGAATCCAAGGACTGGTTGGTGGGTTTTGAGTTTTGAAGGGATAAGTTTGTGGCGTTCTGACGAGAGTTTGAATCATTGCAGGAATGTGGCAATGGCGGATTAAAGATATGTCGAATGTCCGACGCCGGAAGAGCAGCCATTTTGTGCTGTAAGGCGTCTAAAGACTAGTGCAAACACTGTCGATTGCAGTGGAAAAGATATCTTGGGAAGACAGTTTTCCTTCGTCCACAATTGAGAGGGAAAAATTTGGCTGTTACCGGTTGCAGCCAGCCCCGACTGATAGCTAAAGAAATAAAATAATTCAACTCCTCTTAGGTTCATAAATACCCTGTATAGTATTTTTCAAAATACCCTTTTAAATTTCATTTTTTAGGCTGTCACAAGGGTTGCAGCTACTTGGTTGTAGCTAAATTTCATCTCAATAGAGAGATATATCGAATATGGATATCGTTTAATTACCAATAAAGCAGAATCTTCATCCTACCTGACACAACTATAAATAAGGGAGATTCCATTTCACTGGTAATTACCCATGATAGAGAATCCAGACTTAATCCTATCTGCCTACAGTAGGAACCTTTCCTACACTCAATTTCAAATGCCAACAATTGGATTGTAAATTGGGTTTTTTCTAATGTGGAAAAAGTTTTTCTTCACCGTGAGGTAAACATCACTATGCGATCAAAGGGATGAGACCCCCCCCCCCAAAGTGGCCCGTATTAGTCATGGTGAACAGATTTTTGTTTAATATAGAAACTCGATCCCTTTTCATTTCTCAAACTAAGTTATGAAAATCATTTCCACCAGAAAAAAAAAAAAAAAGTTATGAAAATCTTCTTTTCTAGAGGATCTCATGTTTATTGTACCCTCAGTTTTGCCCTTAAGTGGATGAACAAAGTTTTCCCCCAGGGGGAGGGGTTTGCACTTTTTTTAATAGAATTTGGATGTGGGTGGATTTTTTTTTTTTTATATATCACCAATATGGAGGGTCTTATATCTTTTTTTATTTTTAGAAAAATGATGTACACAACGATGGGTGTAACTAATGGAATCTCCTACGCAGACACTTAAGACCATTGGATATGTTGGGAAGCAATTCAATGTACGATCCATCGCTGCTACATCACATGCAATCCACCAATGAAACACTAACATTGTCCTCTCCTTTCTCTGCCTCCATTGCCACTGCACTCCTAGCCGTGAACTCTCTCTCTCTCTCTCTCTGAGACACCCCTCTTGCTATCACAATTAGAGGTCATCTCCTGGATCTTTCTGAGTTAAATTCCTCTACACATACGTCCACCTGCACATATGGTTCAAGTTCCAAACATGTCCCACCTGCCTGCCCTTTTAAAAGGGTGAAGAAGGGCGAGGTGCGGAGTCTGTTGACACCTGATCCATATGTACAGGCGAGCATACTTCTAGTGGAACAACGAATGATTGAAATACCTCCCACCCCATCCGACGGTGAATAAGATGGGAACACGAGAAGTTACATTACACATTGCTAGCAAATAAATTCCTCTTGGGCCCTCTCATCTTCTTTACCGGGTACTGAGTGTTTTATCTGCCATCAGTTTGGGTTATTTCAGATTTAAGGTGGAATCTGATAACTTAGCAGTGTCTGTTGAGGACATCATATTCATTTGTTCTTTCCCCACTTAGTTGTTCATTTCACTATGTTCTATGGGTAGTTAATTGTATAGCTCATTACCAAAAAAAAAAAAAAAGCTAATTGTATAGTTGATTCCCTTATCAGGAAAGGCATGTTCTTCTGGTGTAGGAGAGTGTGACTTAATTCCACTTCTTGGTTTCTACAATTTTGTAAAAATGAAGCCTTGATTTATAATCGGAACACGATTCAATAAATTCCTCGTTCACCAAAAAAAAAATGTCTTACCAAATCAAATTGATGGCCAAATCAATCTTTATTGATTTTTTGGTAAAACAAATTAACTCTTCATGTGGCCAAGATAGGGTATTTTGGCAATTAAATATGTCCCCATTTGAAATAAATATGGGGGACCACACTTACACACTGGTCCATAAAATGTTCTACTGAAAAAAAAAAAAAAGAAGAAGGTCCGTATCATGGATTACGGCATAGGATTGGGCTACTGGATGATTTTGCTCCCAAAGATTTCGAAATCAAGTTTTTTTTTTTTATTTTACCATTTTACCCTCTAATTGTATCATGGCACCGATCTAGTATAGGCTTAGGTATTGGAAATGACGTCGGCTGATATGCATCTACCTTGTTGGTGAATTTTTTTTTTATTGAATTAGTGTTTCTTATAATTTAACAAGAAGCTTTGGAGGTCAACGCTCGAGACATACTCTATGGGATGGAGCATGCATCAGATGGAGGATGGATGATAAAAGAGATCTGAAATTATTCTAAGGAGATAAAAGGAAGATCAATTTTTTGAGGGGAGCATTAAATTGTGGCCTTGGAACTCATTACTACTAGTTTACTACTGTTTATTGTCCACAATGTTTTGTTTAAAACCAAATTTTGGTTAAGGCCTAACACCGACCAAGTTCTCATTATGCACAGTTTAGTTAGAAAGGCTATGAACAATAGGCTTTACATTAACACTGTTAACCTTGACATTAATGTTCTAACTTACCTTCCTTAATTAGTGAAATTTTTTATTTTGATAAAAAAAAAAAAAAAGTTCACTAGAACACATCATCTTCATGGTTGTCAAGGTGGATCTCCAATTTTTACCTGATGAGAGGGTGTGAAAATTTTAACATAAAATTTCAGAACCTGATTCAATCAAACATTCTCCTCTGTATTGATATGTATACTTGTATTTTTCAATTGGTTGTCTATGTTAGTGGACCTTTTTGTGTAATCCCTAGATTTTTAATGCTTCATTTTACCACTTGACAATATCAATTTGTCCCCCAAAAAAAATAAGACAGTCTCTGGATTGAAACCTAACATATAAGCTGGGGATCTTAAGGTCTACCTATCTATAAAATTTGAATCCTATTCATCTACCACATGGTAAAAACTGGGTCATCCTGACAAGCATAGTCCACATCTCATTTTAAGTTTGAACTCGTCAAGATGATCGTCCTAGGTAACTTGGCCCCATTTTTCTTCAATTCTTCAATGTTTGTGTGTGTCGTTACTTGTTATATGGAAAAATATAATTTGGCTTGCCCTTACCTAAGAAGTAGACAAGATCCCTTGTGTTATATATCATTTTTTTTTTTTTCCTTTTCGGGTCAACCATTGTGTTATCAAACGGGCCCTTATATGTCACATTGAAAGGTACTTTCGAAAATTTAACCATTTAATACTTCAAGAAAGACATGGTATCAAGATTCAATGTATTTCTCATATGTATTCATATATTTCCACTATGGTCTCTGCTTTTTTCAAAATCTTATTTTACTACTTAATGAATTCAGATTGGACTTTTACCCAAAAAACAATTGAAAGTAGACTCAAATTTGATAGGTAAACAATATACACAAATTTTCAGCTCCACATGGATTGCCATATAATAATTTTAGAACACAAATTATTTCCTTTGGTCATCGCGTCTGATATTAAATTTCTAAAGAAGGTTTCCCCATCATGGTAATATAGAGGGATAAGGGAATCTCACACCAATGATGGCACGAAAAATAATATAATCCTCTTGGATCCATATATTTATTTTATTTTTTTAAGGTGCAAGACCCATATGCTAATTTTTTTTGGGGGGTTGAAGACCATATATGTTCATGATAGAAAAAATATATATAATACAGAAAAACCAGGAGAAAATTTTTTTCCCATAAATTATTACACTTTTTCTTTTTTAAAAAATTTCGTGCCGAGAACCCTTTTGCTAATTCCAAATTTCCAATAAAGAACGATAGTTTTTACAATAAATAAATAAAATAAACAAGGATGTCCAATAAACAACGAATAATTTGTGTTATCTCTTTCTCTGCGACTACGAGAGAGAGAGAGAGAGAGAGAAAGAAAGAGGTTTCTTTCTATTTGATCTCTAATTAATGGTTGATGGATTAAGCTTCACATCCAGAAGAATGGGGAAACTGTACGTAAACGCAGTGCCCCCTCCCGATCTGAACAAGAACACAGAGTGGTTCATGTATCCAGGGGTTTGGACCACATACATCTTGATCCTCTTCTTCTCATGGCTTATGGTGCTTTCTGTCTTCGGTTGCACTCCTGGCATGGCTTGGACCATCGTTAATCTCTGTCATTTCGTCGTAAGTTTCATCTTCATCATACCTTTCTCTCCTTTTTTTACTTTTCTTATTTCTTTAATTCTAGATTTGATGTCACACTCGAAGTTTTCTTCTTTGTAATATTGGGATTCTGGTTTCTGTTTTCGTGATCTAGGTTTCTTGGGGCTTAGGTATGGGTTAAATTATTTGCTACTTTTGATTCATTTGCTTTAATTAGTTATTTTGTTTGTCACTTGGATTTAGGGTTGTGTTTTTGTATTTCTCACGGAGGATGGGGTTATGCTATAGAAATAGATCATGTGGATGGTTTGACGAATTTGTGCTACGAGTAGATCATCTCACATGGGGGGGGGGGGTGGGGTTTTGAGCCATCTTTTTTTTTTTTTTCATTGGAGTACTGGAAGTAATTAGTTTGTAGGCGGATCAACGATGAATTGGAGGTTTTTATGTTATCAGGTTCTCTTATAGTAAAGACAATGTCTTTTTGATTCTTTGATACTAGTGCACCAGCCGTAGCTTGTTTGCAGTAGTACTTGTCTGATTTCATTTCAAGTCCTATCTAATTATATGGTTTGCTTGGTTAACCTTCACCACGCTAGGAGTACAGGGTAGCACACTGGGTTAAAAAGAGATATCTATTTTGTTATAGTTTTATTTTAGAGTTGCAAGTTGATTATACGGTGTGGAGTGTTGTAAACCAGAATGTTGACTGTAAATCTGTTTCTAAAATATCAGAAAGATATATATTAATCAAATTTTTTTTTTTGCTAAAAGGCTTTGTCATTGCACTTTTATATTTTTGTTTCAAAATGATTGTGACTTCTTAAAATCACGATCTTCATTTGTATTTTAGAGCTCAAAGAAACCACAAGATAACGTAGAACCAGAATCACAACTGATGCTAATCCCATGCAGGATCTCAAAATCTGGCTGAGTTCAGATGGAGCTGAAACTTGGAGTAGATGAAGATCCTATATGGGTTAACAAACCCTCAAAATATGAGACAACTCTGATGGCTGAATTGAGAGTTATGTTGCCGTCATAAAGTAGGAAACTTTTGACAATTTTCGATATCTTGAGATTTCAGCCTTCGATGAACCTCAAATTTGGAGCAAAGATCCCTTGTGTGATGTCCAAATATCCTTCGAAAAATGAGCCTCAACTGATGGCTAGTTGGGAAGTTATGCTCGAAGAATGAAAAAGGAAACTTTATGGAAGTTCTGCAGAACAACAGCTATAGGTCTTCAAACTGGCCTTTTGATGGAGCTTTTGGACTTTAACAAGCTTACTTTGATTACTTAAACATTCTCTAACATCAAACAAATAAAAGGAAAATAATAAAAGAAAGAGAATTTGATGAAGGGGTTGAGAAGGGTGGAATAGAGTCAGGATGGTTATCTCACCCCTCAAGTTTTGGGTATTTCACCCCTCAAGGCAATAGCTATCTCAGCCAGAGTAAACACTCAATTTTCATAAACTTCAATCTTCTTTCACTTCTCAATTGATTAAAGCATCTCCTTATAAAGGGGTGAGTTCAGCTTACAATTAGAAAGTAACTAAATAGGAAACCAACATAGACTTTCCTAATAACGAACTTGTTAACAAAGTAAATATAAAAATAGAAACTCCTATTAATCTAATATCTCTTAACAAATAATGCTGGCTTGCTAACCAAGAAAAACCAAAAAAGGAAATAACTCTTGCTGCAATCGATATGCAGATCTTGAATTATCCTGGACTTCTTCCTTCCAAATCAGATGGGACAGTTGACATACTTTTAGAAGATCCTTTTGAAGACCAAAACTTTATGAGAAAAATACTGTTCACGTGAACAGTAACACTAGTTATGGAAGCTGCTGGATAGGCTAGATCAATGGCTGCTTGGGCTGGCTGTTTGGGCTCTTCTAGAAGACCAATTAGGGAAGTAAAGTATGCACTATTCAAGGGGCATCTATGCTGGTTCGATGGCTGCAGGAGTGGACCAGCATAGCTGCAAAATTGGGGCCAACAAGGCTGGCTCGATGGGACGAAACAAGGTCTAGCTTGGGACAGAACTGAACCATGTTTTGGTCAGTTCGAGTCCTCCTTTTGATAGCCCTACCTTCATAACAAGATGCAGTGATATTTTCTGTTAAATTAATAAATAGTTATCACTTTGCATTTTCTCATTTTCGGGCATTGCATACTGGAATTTAAAAATTAATTTTTATTAGTTTAAGTTTATGTTTTTCTTTTCAATTTGATAACAATTGAATGAAATAAAATAAATAAATAAAGACGTGTTGGATTGGCACTACATGGATAATCTATATAAGATAGAATAAAAAAATGTGGATATAGAATAAATAAGGAAGAAATAGGAAATTATCTCTAGTTTTGTTCAATAATTCAATATCAATAAATAAGCAAGCTCGGCCTTGTTTGATGGTGGAGTCCCAACGAAAAAACACCTGGTTGAGGATAATCTGCCTTTTTATAGATCCAATTATTTCATCTATTCGATCGATCTTTCTTCTATAACAACACATCTTCACAAACCAAAAACTACGAGATCACTCCTTTCATTTTGGGTGTTGGAGGGAAGGTGAGTGAATCATTAATGAACCCATCTCATTTGTCGAGTCTGTCTGATCTGATATTTCTATCAAGCTTAAGTTCTATAACAAGGTATTAACCTACGGATCTAGTCCCTCATTTTTATTTGTACTTAATTGGTTAGGTCTATGGATCTAGAAATAATATAGAAATCGGAATAAGTCTCTTGCTCGAATGAAGAAATAATAAATTGTATGTTTCTGGATTATTCCGGATATCTCAGTTGGTTAAATTCCAAACACTTCTATCCTTTCGAGAAATGCCCGAAAGAGTAATTAATATTATTTAGATTTTGATTTCGAAATGAAAGAAATTTTAAGTCAAATTTTTTTAGAAGTTTCATGTCACCCATTAATACAACACCCATTATTTGATTCCAAATTCAGGGAAATACTGATTGTACCCTCTTGAAATTCTACTAATTCACCTGCCATTACTTCATCAAGACCAAGAATATGAGCAATGCCGTCGCCTACTTGAAGTATGGTGCTGGTATTCACAATCTTTACTTTTCTATTATATTGCACGAAATGTTCACAGATAATATTACTAATTTCATTGGCTCGAATGGTTACCACGAGTCTTTTCTTTATTTTTTGGAAGAAAAAAGTATAGGTACGTATTGTATTGTATCGGACCTTATCGATACGATTCATGGAATTTTTAAAACCCTTTTGTATTGATATGTATCCTACGATACATACCGATACACCAGCTATATGATACGCACCGATACTCTATAAAAAATTAAAAATCGAGGTGAAATGTACATTTCGGTATGTAGCATGATTCCTATTAGTGTGTATCGACTACATACCGATACGGTGTGATACGGCCATATGATGGCCAAGATGGGTCATTTTTCAGAAAAAAATGAATTTTTGAGGGATTTTTGTTCCAAAGTTTCTGTCAGCCATTTTTCTCTCTAACTAAAGTGGAACTCAAGGTTGAGAATAAGGATTTTACATTTATGGGACAACTACAAACCTTGGATTCTTAGTGCGATACTCTCAATTTAGTGTTTATGCATAATACATGTTATGTATAGTTTTATTTTTTGACTATTTTATAAAAGTGTGTTTCTTATCCATTTATGTGCATATCCTTAGCATATCTCCAGCATATCTCCAATACGATACGATACCCTCCGATACGTATCTTAATTTTGGCCGACCGATACAATGACCGATACCGATACTTTAATCCTTGAGTAAGACTAATCAATTATTTTCTTTCATCGCCCCAAACATACCAATATTAGCATTGACGATGCGTAAATGTAACTCATTGTTCAAACAACTATTCAGAGTTCCTAGAGCTCCTTGTAAGTCTTATTTTGGTCCGGCACTGCATTCTGGAATTTGAGAATAACTCTTTATTAGCTTGAGTTAATGTTCCTTTTTTTCAGTTTGATAGAGAGTCTATATTATGGCTTAGTTTCGTTCATGACCCTTTGCTTTCTTCTATTTGGCACTCTAAAGTATCAATTTCTATTTATTCCCTCTTGTTCATGAGCTGGATTGTGTTATTGACTTCTTGTATTCTATACTAAAATTTTATGATATTTGTTTGAAAAGAATTTTGATCTTGCTTTTAATGTTCTAATATACTCGTTCCTTTTTAATTTCCATTCCTCTATGTATCTTGATTGAGGGTTGGTGGCTTGGTGCGCTTCTTTCAGGTCACTTATCACTTCTTCCACTGGAAGAAGGGAACACCATTTTCTGAAGATCAGGGTATATATAATGGATTGACTTGGTGGGAGCAGATGGACAACGGCAAGCAGCTCACTCGCAATAGGAAGTTTTTGACTGTTGTACCTGTGGTGCTGTGAGTATTTTTTATGACATGAACTTTAATTTTTGCATTCTTAAAGTCATAAAATGGCTCTGAGAAATTAATTCATGGAGAACCCCCAAATGGATCCTTGGTTTCTTTATTTGTGCAACATATCAAACCCTAGCCTGTTTCATAATTTTTTGAGAGCCAACAACCCGTTGTGCATTCCCAATATGAACGTAGCATGCATAAAATTTAGAGTCACCAAATGGAAAATGTGCTTCTTGGATTAGTTCTGAGACCAAATATTTCATGCTTTGAGGTTTTTGGGAAAATGGTCATTTAGTAGTCACAAATGTGACCAACTCTCTTTGACAAGTGAGGTTAATTTTGAAAAATTATTGGATGTGGATAATCTTCACAAAGTGTACTTCAAGACTCTTGTAGATTGAAGTGGACAGCGTGGTTTAAAACTAATGACCTGCTGAAGTCATGACTCCAACTTCTGGGCTATTGTTTGGTGTAATCTAGTTGTATTGGCCGCTTTAAATGTGTCATAATTCCAAATTTAGGTTGAATCCTATCTATCTATATATATATATATATTAAAAAAAAAACTTGGGGGGGTGTTGAAATGAGATTAAGGGGGATGCAAATCTTCCATAGGTGAAATTTATGAACACAAAATCTCAGTGACATCTTAGATCCTCCACAATTTTTTTTAGGGAAAGGGGATTATCTTCCAAACAACTTTGGGTAAATCAATTATTTTCATATTGGAGTATGAAAAAAAAAAAAAATTCCCATATTTGGTAATCAATTTTTCCTTGACTGTTCAAATCTAAAATATTGGAATTTTGAGATTTGATTATGACTTTTGAGAAATATATGAATGCGGTTGATTTGAGCTAAGTAGTGTAGATATGATGTATGTGTGTGAGTGTGTGTTGGGGGGGGGGGCATGGTACTGAATTCCCAATTACAACTAAGGGCCCGTTTGCTAACGTTTCTGCCGTTTCTGTTTCAAGAAACGGCAGAAACAGAAATTGCTGTTTATGGAACCGGTGGGCTTTGGCAATGGATTGGACTATACGTCGCTGGGATTTGATAATCATCTCCGTCCTCTTGCTCTTCATCTCCACTCTATACTTTTCTGTCTCCTTCATCATCTCCATCTTCATATTCTCTATCCGAACAAACCCTTCCCCAAATGCTCTAACCACCGAGGCCAATTCTGAAATCGGGTCAACTCTGTCTTCCTCCTCCCCCTCCTCATCCATCCCGAAAGATTTTCTCTTGCGAAACATCGGATTCCTTAAAAACCTAGAAGCCCCAGGAGGCCCTGCTACTCCACCGCCACGACCACCATCATTCCACTGCTGAGCATACGGTGAGGCCATTGGTGGTCGGCGAAGTATGTGATTGATGCTTCGAGATTTATTAGCTTCGTCGTCGTCATCGTCGTCATCATCGTCATCGTCTTCGTCTCCGTCTCCGTCATCGTTGTCTTCATAGTCATCGTCTCTGTTACGATGCAGATCGATGGCGGCAATGGGAAGGGCCCCGATCGGGAATGGCCCAAATTCCATCCGTTCCATGAGGTTGAAGTAAGGCCAAAGAGAGAGAGACGAACATTTCTTGTTTGAGCGGTAGCGCTGGCAAAGCTTCTCCATCTTGTGGCGGCACTGAGTAGCAGTCTTTGAGAGCTCCTCGTAGCCGCACCGAGCAGCGACGGTGATGAAGAGGGTGACGAGGAAGGTGTTCCACCAACGAGATGAAGAAGGGTCCGTAGTTGCAGAGCTCCCCGTGGTCGGGTACGCAGGAGAAGCAGTGAAGCTTCAATGTTTCAAGAGGAAGGGGGTTCTGCAACGTTTCACGCAGGAGAAGCAGTGAAGCTCCCTGTGGTCGATCGATTGTTTGTACCCCAATTTTGTTTCGAGAAACGAGCGAAACAAGTAAAACTTGTTTCGTCATTCATGTTTCTTGGAGCATAAATTGTTATAAATTTCAATTTATGTTTCAAGAAACAAGTGGAACAGAACACTTTTACCAAACGGTATTTATGCCGTTTCTTTGTTTCTGAGAACAAGAAAACACAAAAACACGTTTCTGGTTACGTTATCCCAATTACAACTAGGTTACATGAAGGATGAGCTTTATGCCCTTGTTTGTTTGCGCTTGTCATGGATGATTTAACTAGAGACATTCAAGATGAGGTTCCTTGTTGTATGCTTTTGGCTGATGATATTATTTTGGTGGATGAGACAAAAGCAGGGTGGAGGGATGGTAGGGAAGGGAAGAAATCCCTAAGATAAGCCTTATAGTTGCAGGTGAGAGAGAAGAATCACACAAAGAAGAGGGGGGAGGAAGAAGGATCGCACAATTACACATTAGCCTACAGGCTCTTCACCAAACTAAACTCAATTCATCTTCTCAATCTTTAATTTGTCCATTGGTTACAACCATTATATAGGAAAACAAAGACAAAAAGAAAATCAACTGAAATAGGAAACTATCTTAACAAAGTAAACCGACTCTACTCCCAACTCCTACGCACTTAGCATCCTGAAATGAACAAGATAAAATAACCATATTATTTTCCTAATTAAAATAAACTACTGAAATCCTACGAGAACTAAAAAATGGACCCGGTTCATCTTTGTTTGGATACCTAGATGGGTTTGGATTGGTCCAAGGCTGCGCACTTGCATCACAAGGATTAACGCCAAGTTAGTGTTATGAAGATTAACTTTGGAATCAAAAGGTTTTAAAATTAGTAGAATGAAGATGGAGTGTATGGTGTGTAGCTAAAGTTATACTAGGATGGATAATGCAGTGGTCAAAATTGATGAGAAGGAGATTCTGCAAAGTGATTATTTTATGTATTTAGGTTGAATCATAAACAAAGAAGGTGATGCTTCATAAAGAATTAAAATAGGATGGATGAAGTTGAGAGGTGTGTCTGGAATGTTGTGTGATTGATGTATTATTTTAAAACTTAAAGGAAAATTTTATAGGACAATCAGTTTACTGGCTATGATTTATGTTGCCAAATGATGGTGCCAAATGTTGGGTACTTAAGAAGCATCATATAGTTGAACTCAATGTAGCAGACATGAGGATGTTAAGATGGATAGGTGAAAAAACTTAGGAAGGATAAAATAGGGAGTGATCATATTAGAGCTGATTTAGGAGTAGTTCCAATACATGATAAGCTATGACATAGTCGTTTGAGGTGGCATGACCATGTTCAACGGAGGCCTTTGGATGCTCCAGTATGGATGAGTGATTTGATTTAGATTGAAGGATCGATCTAAAAGAGCTAGGGGCAGACCTAAACTGACCCTAGGAGAAGTGGTGAGAAAAGACGTGCATAACTTAGGCCTTGTATGAAGTGTGACCTCGAATAGAGCTGATTGAAGGGCTATGATTCATGTAGCCGACCCCATTTAGTTGGGATAAGGCTGTGTTGTTATTGTAGTGCAGATATGTTATATGTTATTAATGTTATTATTTTCTATTTCCTTTATATGTTTCTATGCATTGTTATTATATTTATACGGATTTCATTGTTTCTTGTCCTTGAATTTGGATCAATGTGCTTGTTGGGTGACCTAGGGTCCACAACCAAGTCAATGCGTCCATGCAGTAACCATAATTCTGGAATTCATTTTGTATTTAATTGTTTAAATTAAGAAGAGGTTCTAATGCCTGATCAGATGCACCATGAACTGAGATGAAAGTTTGATGTAGTCATGATGATGAACATTTAATACCCACTCCACTTTCTCGCTCTCTTCCAATGTCTTTCTTAATCAATGACTTTTTTTTTAATTAATTTAATTTTAATTTTAAATGTACTCTTTCCAAGACATTATCAGCTGCTATATTCCAATGACTATTTTTTCCCTTCCCTATATATGTATCTTTTGACTTGAAGAAGGTAGAGTCGATACTATGTATTTTTGGAGCTTTTGGGTGTGCCAGTGAGTCCTAGTGTGAGTTTGAGGTCCTCTGGTGGTGAGTGGGTCACCAAGAGATCCCATAGTCAAGTGGTCCTCACTAACCCTTGTTATCTTGGACTTTTCTTTATTATATAGTTTATTTTGAATCCTTCCCTTTTGAGCTACATCAATGTTTTCAATCAAATACTTTTACATAGAACTATATTAATAGAAGATCATTTAGGGTATATTTATCTGCTTTTGGATGTGGGTTTGCTTACCTCTCATATAAGTTTCTTTGGATAATATATACCACTTTTGTTGCATATCCATCTAGGGAGGGGTTGTTCTCCCATATACTAGGTATATATGCTTGTCAGTCAAGGAAGAATTTTAATAGTTAAAACTAAAAAAGAATTAATTGTTGGAGTTCGAATCTGAGGAGTTGGGGGAAACTGATATGATTAAGAAATTTTTGAATGTGTTCATCAATGAAATCTGGGATAGGTGTATGGTTTAGGGTGTGCCAATTTAAAAGAGAAGAGTTTAGTTCTGGACAATCGGAAGTATGTGATGCTGAAGGGGGAAAAGAAGTTCATGAAATATAGTCAAATAGGTTTGGGTATGCAGGTTGGGGATTTTGTCAAGTATTATGGAATATGATAAAACTATGGATGATTGTAGGATGTTGGATGTGGGGAGCAAGAATTTCTTCAGATATCTTTTAGAAGAAGCACAGAGAGATGCTATCTACTTGAATTGCACCAGCCGAGCTCTAGAAATCACACTTGGAGTTTCTAAAAGCATCAATCAAATCAAATATGGGGAGGCTTAGATTTATCTCTTCACTGGCAGGCAACCAGTAGTCTTAATTCATTCTGTTGTGTAATCAGCTACGTTTACCTTGCATATGGGCATTAACCAATCTGACTTTTCTTGGGACTTCTAGTTTAGGTAAGACTCTTGAAAGAGAAAGGGGGGGGGGTGATGAGGACATCATCGAGGGCTTTAGGACATATCAGAGGAGACGCCGTCGTACACAGCAACATATCACTTGTGGCTAGATGTCTCTTGTGTGGATGCTCTATTTACTTGTGTAGCTTTTTTTATTTTGTTGTATTTTAATTTGTTTAATTTCAAAACTATTACGTACTAAGGTTGCTAGGGAGGTATTGCTGGAAAATTAGTTATTTCTCTCTCTCTCTCTCTCTCTCTCTCTCTCTCTTTTCATTTTGGGATTTAGAACATTGTATTTTGAAAGGGAAGACGAGGAAGATGTTGAAACTTGTGAGATTTCTCCCATTCTCTGTAGTATGACTAATTTCTGCAAACCTTGGAGTGAAGCCAAGCCCCCTTTCTTCCCTAACTCTTCCCTTTTATTACCACCCTCTTAGACACAATGGGGATTCATCTATTAACAGCAAGGTGGCAGCGGGAGAGCAAAGGAAGACTTGTATTGAATTTCCCAAACCTGTCCTGCATCAAAAGGGGGGGGGGGTGGGGGGATAGGGGGAGGAAGAAGAAAGGATATGCAAATCTCAACAAACATTAACATTGGTAAGTTACTTTGGGTTTATTCAATGTCATCTTTGAAGGAGTTTGTTTTCTAGGAGGGTAGGTGAAACAACCTCCTCCCTCCCCCTCCCCTCCCCCTCTCCCTCCCCCTCCAACTTGCTTAGTCTTAAATAATTTTAAAAGAAAGACCACCCGAGAACTATAATATAACTAAAACTTCACGTAAAGCCAGCTAAGAATAATTTTAAAGTTGATGTGCGTAGAGATTAGTGTGATCCATTGGACCAACAATGCCAGTGGGCCACACTTGAGAATCACATACTTAGGGCTTGATCTGTCCTGTTTTCTTGATGTAGGGGAGTTCCTTACATACTCTCATAGAAAGAAAGGCAAACAGGCCACCTCTTAGTGGCCAAGATTTGAATAAAGGGACCTTTTTCCCTTTGTGGGAATGTTCCTTTTTCAGCCCATTTGTGGGCCTATTCCGATGTGGGCTAGTTAGCTAGCTGTTATTTATTTAGTCTTTTTTTTATTTTTTATTTTAAGATGTTTTATTTCAGCTAAAGACCTTTACCTAGTGTAGAGGGTTTCCTTTTAAGTGTCCTTTTTGTTTTCAGTTTCCTATTTGCTATGTACGTATGGGTAGACAAGTCACTTATTTAGCTGGGGAGTCTTTTATTTTAAACAGACTGAATGTAAGGCTTTTGGCCATTTTGATTGAATGAAGAATATTGCCACTGCCTTCGCTGCCGTGAGAGATGGTGAGAAGCTCTGTGATTAGAGAGATTCTGATCTAGGTTTGTCGGTGGGAAATCAAAGGTCATGTCCCCCTCTCCAGTGCCTTTTTTTTTCAAGATTTCTTGTGATCCTGTTAAAGGGGGTTTGATATCTGAACCCTAGTGTTCAGCCTACCTATCCCTCTTGAATTTGGTGTCAGAGTTATGGCTGCATCAGATTCTAACCCTATAGAGTCGGGAAAAGACCATGATTAGGCAACCGAAGGCATGAGTGGGTGTAGCCAGATGGAACTGATTTAATGAGTGGTACTAGCAGACTGGTTGGGGAATTGGCTTTCTTCCATTGCTATCAAAGGAATGTGATGCAGTGAAATGATTGAACAGGAGAGGGGAGGACCTGTCTCTGATTAATATGCTATTTTGTGTGTCAAAGTGATCTAAAGAAAGCTTCCAAGATATTGCCTCACGGAGGACTAACTTGATTAGCAGTGATCGGAAGGGCTGGATGGGCCCCTGAGTGCCCGAAACTCATGGTTAAACATTCATGTGAATGGAGATGGATATGTGAATGTGGTGATTGACAAAGCTTTGTTCCTGGTGTGAATTTTTTTTGTTCCAAAAAAGGAAAGATTCTTGTTTGTGAGTGAGCTTCAGGGTCAAGTATTTAAGTAAACAACTTCAGTACTGCAGTTTTTTTTTTTTTTTTTGGGGGGGGGGGGGGGGGGGGGGGGAGAGACTGTCGGACCAGAAATTAATAAAACTGTGAGCTGTCAGATACTTAGGTTCCCTGTCTTATCTACACGGTGTGAAAATTTCACCCTACTGTGGTTCTTGCTGCTTCATCTTTTAATATATATTTGATGCTAGTGACCAACATAATTTGCAAATTGGTAACTTATATTTGATATTGTGCTGTATGATATGGTGGGTTTTCACTAGTCATTTTGTACTACTTAGCCACTGAAATTTTAATTTGATATGGTAGTTCCGATCTAAAATGTGGAAAGCGGGAAACAATAATAATTGAAAACCAATTATACAGAATCCAAGAAAAACAGGAAGCCAGGGAGTACATAATTGTTAAGACGTTGCCTAGGCAACAAGGTGCCCTGTATCATACATTTCAACTATGATATTAACCCTCCACGTGTTATAAATTTCAACTATTTCTTGTTTGTACCCTTGTATATTCTGTAATCTCATCTTACCCGGCTTACCCCCTTATTTGTATTTTTTGACCTTACTTGCACTTACAAGATTACAAATAGCTGAATTTTTTTGCCCGAGATGTAACATATGGTGCTTACTGTGGCTGCTTTGGCCTTGGCATTATGGTGGTCTGGTCTGTGCTGATGAACTGTTGATAATCTATTTTCTACATTCTGTTATACAAACCTAATGGGATGCCCACTCTTCTGAAGGTGCACCTATTGGAAAACCATTTTTATCGATTCACTGTTTCTGTTGCAGGTACTTGATTGCCTCGCACACAACTGACTACCAACATCCGATGCTCTTCCTCAACACCCTTGCAGTTTTTGTACTGGTGGTTGCCAAATTCCCAAACATGCACAAGGTCCGCATCTTTGGAATCAATGGAGACCAATGATTTGGCCCATATATGACTAGACACTGTGGTTGTACTGTAAAAGCCTTTGATCGTTCATGGTTTATATTCCTGTACAGGAGTCAGGATTGGCTGGGTACTTTACTGTTTCTTTATCCTTTCTTTTTTTTTTTCCTTTCTTTTTTTTTCGACAAGTGAGCATTTTGTTTAGCATTGACTGCTTTTTCAAAGCTATATCTGTCTGTTAGATATAAGAATAATAAGTGTATTTCATATCCTCTGTACAGTGAAATTTCCCCTTCTCCGGGAGAATTTTTAGTGCTGTTATTATCATCTTAACCAAACTCCATATTCAAAGTAGTCTTTTCTTATATATATGTGTATATATATATATATATATATATTTATATCTATTTTAGTTTTTGACGAGGTATAAGCCTTTGGATTTTTGGGAGGAGTGGCGGATGAGAGTGTAAGATAACGTTTGTACCTAAATTATGTTGGAAATACTCTGTCAAATGACTAGACCTAGGAGGTTACCCCAAGCTTAAGTGATCTCAAACTATGAATCGTCTATCTCGCTCCATGTCAATGAAATCGGTAGGGGTGACGAGCACAAGTTCTAATGTGCTCTATTATGATGAAGACCAAATAACAAACATAGACAAAAGACTTCAAAAATGGGATATGCCAAAGATTTCACAAAAAGAAGTTTATGATAAAGACTGGTTTTCATTCGAAACCATCAAAACCATTGAACATACCATCAGCTTCACCCCAGAAACCAAAGAAATTATTCTTTTTGATCCTAGGTCTCTCCAGGATCTTTACCAAAACCACAAATTTAATTATGTCCATGTCGGCTTAGTTCAAGTTGCCAGCAAACCATTTCATCGTGAAGGACTTAACACATCCTTCCTGTTAGCCCTTCGTGACCAAAGATTTCTTGATTTCAATGATTCCCTTCTAGGAGCTATTGAAACAAGCCTTTGTTATGGACTAGTCAATTTCAATGTTTACCCAAATATGTCCATAGCCCTTGAGGACCCAAATATTCTTCACTCCCTCAAAGTCAATCTCAA
Source organism: Macadamia integrifolia (assembly GCF_013358625.1). NCBI lineage: Eukaryota > Viridiplantae > Streptophyta > Magnoliopsida > Proteales > Proteaceae > Macadamia > Macadamia integrifolia. Next base: position 9,825,842 of record NC_056570.1, read on the forward strand.
AACCCACGGGTACAAGATGATGCATGGATCTATCCTTATATCCATCATCCATCGCATCAAATACAAAGCTATGAAAACTGTCAGACCCCGAGCCCTCAAATATTCCCCTAAGGGTCATACCCTTTACCTTGAGACTGATTATCTCCAAGGACAAATTGTTTACCCAAAACTTGTTCAGTGGAAAGACATCTCTTTCCCTACTGAATGGCAGTTGCAAACGACTGCCATTCCACCCCAAGTTTCTAAAACAAACATTCAGTCAATTTCCCAAAATACAGATGGATTAGTAACTCTTAGATTTAACAGACAACCACCTCCATCTGTTTACCAAAGTTCCAGAAGATCTTGCTCAGATGCTTCTACCACATCTGACTATTGGATTCCACCTCTTAGGACTCCACCCCATAGTTCAAATCTCTCTGGGTTACACCAAAGCCAAAATATTGTCCATGGTACTTATGATGTTTCATCATCTGTATCTGAACCTATCCATTATGAACAAACTAATCAAAATCAACCCCAATCTCCGACACCGCTTCTACCACATCTGACTATTGGATTCCATCTCTTAGGACTCCACCCCATAGTTTAAATCTCTCTGGGTCACACCAAAGCCAAAATATTGTCCATGGTACTTATGATGTTTCATCATCTGTATCTAACCCTATCCATTCTGAACAAACTAATCAAAATCAACCCCAATCTCCGACACCTTTTGATGTAGCTCCACCAGACCAAAGCTTTGGAGTCTACATGATTCAGATTGATCTTGAATACCAAATTGACAAATCTTTCCTTAGAACCGACTTTGAATCACCAAAAAATAAACAAAAACGTGATTGGTTCTTCAAAACTTTTAATTTAGAACAACAAGCCCAAATTAGAACAAATTGGTATAATTTTATGACAAACCTTAAAACAAATGTCTTCTTTTTTACATATTTTGATATCTATGCCCAAGATAATAACATAGATTACCCTTGGCATAATCAAATCTGTACTCAAACTTCTTCTCACAAATCTTGGACCCTTAATTCCGGTCCAACTACTACTGTTATCCATCCTCCGATGGAAATCATCAAATATACTTTTAAAAATACGGAGATTATTGCCTCTCCACTAAAAGTTACCGACCAAGAAGACCCAAATAGAAAACTAATAGAACAATTAAACTTTATAAATTTAAGTCTTCAAACCATAGGTGATCAACTCTCACGAGTTGAATGCCTTGTCCAAACTAAACCTTCAACTCGTCACCAATGACTCCGGCTCCAGTTCCTTCTTCAACCCCTTTGTTCAAATCTTATAATATTCCAAGACAACAGCAAAAATTACTTAACAAATCTTATATTCTTGATTAAATTAATCACCATCTTATTCTTTAGAAGCCCCTCAAATACCTGTTCAGAGTCAGCCGACTGCTGAGTCTGCCAGTTGTAATGGTGGTGTTCGCACAATTAAAGGTTATTCTTCGGATTCATCCTCTAATTCAGATTATGAGTTTGACGTTTTTCCTCAAATAAATCAAATTAGGCAAAGCCCCACACAAAACCCAACTTTTTCAGACCTTCAAATCGAAGCAAGAGGAAAACCTCCTCAAGCTTCCTACCAAAGTGGTATCATCTATGAATGGAACATAGATGGTCTGTCTGAGCATAATCTCATGAACAAATTACAGGAAATGACTGGTCAATAATGCACATCGGATTCAGAATACGAAAAATAGTGCAGTTGCTACTTTACTTATTTCCGGCTTTACTGGCCAACTCAAAAGTTGGTGGGATTATGTCCTGACCGATGATCAAAAAACAGAAATTTTAACGGCTATTCAAACTTCTCCTGATGGAGAACCCCCTTCTCAACCACTTAAGAGAACCTATAGAAGATGTTATGAATACCTTTATTTTCAGCATAACAAATTACTTCTTAGGTAACCCTTCTCGTCTCAAAGATAGAGCTGCAGAGCAGTTATCAAACCTCAGATGCAAAAAATTTCATGATTTCAAATGGTATAAAGACACCTTCCTGGCCAAAGTCCTTACCAAACCTGATGCTAATCTTCCTTGTTGGAAAGAAAAGTTTCTTACAGGTCTTCCAACCCTTTTTTCTGAGAAAATCAAACAAAGACTCAGAAAATAACATGATGGGATTATCCCATACGATCAAATGACTTATGGCCAAATAATTAACTTTATTCATGAAGAAGGTTTAACCTTTTGTACTGACATTAGGTTAAGAAAATAAATTAATAAAGAAAACAAAATTTACAAGAAAGAATTAGGAGGTTTCTGTGAGCAGTTCGGTTTTGCTCCCCTTAGACCACCTACCAAACATAAACATAAATCTTCAAGAAAATATTACAAAAATTTTTACAAATCTAAGAAATATATGTCTCGCAAACCTTTTACAACACCAGAATTTTATTAAAAATATTTTTCAAAATCAAAATATAATAAATATAAGAAGCCTTTCAAGGCACTTAAAAATCAAAAAGATTTTAAACAGAACCCTAATTCTCAAGAATGCTTTAAATGTGGCAAACCTGGCCACATTGCTAAGTATTGTAGAGTTTCCAAATGTATTAACTCTTTACAAATTTCAGATCAAGATAAAACTCAAATCCTTGCCCTTTTCCAAGAAACTTCTTCTTCGTCCTCTGATGAAGAAATTTACAAACTTAATTATGTTCAAGCTTCTGAGCATTCTATTTCCAGCTCAACTGATAATGAGAATTATCAGGCCTGTGCCTGTGATTCTTGTATTATTGGTCTAAGTTGTGAAGATTGTGCTCCCAAATCTGTCCAGATGCTTAGAACATCTCCCAATTCAAACATTTTTTATTATATTGATAATCTGACAGACCTAGAACATAAGAAGGCCTGTCTTGAACATCTCAAACAAAATATTTCTATACAAAATTCTCCTCAACCTTATAATCTTCAGCAAATAATGCAAAAGTTTGAAAAAACTATCAAACCATCTATTCCCGATCACTCTAGTTGGATCAAAAATCTTGAAACCACTACTGCAACCTTGCAGTATGAAATTAAAAATATAAAACATCAATTATCTTTGCTTAGTCGACAACAAAATCAACAAACCTCCACTTCAAATATTGAACCATTAACAAATCCTTTTGCAAACCAAGAAACATTTGAACAAAACCATGAAACCCCCGAGTTTGTGTCTACCATCACTTGTCAAAATTGGTATATTCACATAACCTTGGTCATTAATGCTTCATTCAAATTCTCTGCTATTGCCCTTATTGATTCAGGAGCACAGCTCAATTGTATCAACGAAGGTGCCATTCCAACCCAGTTCTATGAACGAACGACTCAACAACTTAACACTGCTAATGGGTCTAGGTTAAATGTCCAATATAAACTTTCAAACACCCATGTTTGTAACAAAGGCCTCTGCTTTCCCCAAACTTTTATCCTAGCAAAGGATCTTGATCAAACCATAATTCTTGGCCAACCTTTCCTTAAAAAAATTAAGCCTTTCAAAATAACCCAATTTGGTATTACAACAAAATTTCAAGGGCAAAAAATTGTTTTCCCTTTTTTACAAGCTCAAACATCAGCGGATCAAAGTCTTAACAAAATTAGACAATGAAATTTCCTTAAAGCAGAGCTTCTTCACCAAAGAATCTCTGAACAACTTAAAAATCTCAAAACCATTCATCAAATTGATCAAATCAAGTCCAAATTCGAGTTCAACCTCTGTTTTGATGTTCCTGATGCCTTTTGGCACCGGAAGCAGCATATTGTCTCCCTTCCTTATGCTTCAGGATTTTCAGACCTCCAGATCCCAACCAAATCCCGTCCGGCCCAAATGAACCAAACTCTTCTCAAAACATGCAAAACAGAAATTAATGACCTCCTGGCTAAGAAGCTTATTCGGCCCAGTATTTCTCCTTGGAGTTGTACAGATTTTTATGTTAACAAAGCTGTCGAGATTGAGCGTGGAACTCCCAGGTTAGTTGTTAATTACAAACCCTTAAATGATGCCCTCCAATGGGTAAGATACCCAATCCCAAATCAAAAGGATCTTTTACAAAGGATTCATCAAGCAAAAATCTTTTCAAAATTTGATATGAAATATGGGTTTTGGCAAATCCAGATCCATGAAAAGGACCAATACAAAACTACTTTCACAACTCCCTTCGGCCTAAAAGAGTGGAATGTCATGCCATTCGGCCTCAAGAATGCTCCTAGTGAATTTCAAAAGATTATGAATGACATTTTCAATTCTTATGGACAATTCACTATTGTCTATATTGATGATGTTCTTGTCTTTTCTGATTCAATAGAACAACATTTCAAACATTTAAAGACATTTTACCAAATTATTAAATCAAATGGACTTGTTTTCTCCAAAAGAAAAATGGAATTCTTCCTCACCAAAGTCAGGTTTCTTGGCCATCTGATCGAAAGAGGTACTCTTACTCCTATTGATCGTGCTATTATCTTTGGTGAAAAATTCCCTGATCAAATACTTGACAAAACACAATTACAAAGGTTTTTAGGAAGCTTAAATTATGTTCGTGATTTTCTTCCCCAAATTAGAAAAATTACCGAACCATTATACCTTCGGCTTAAGAAGAAACCAACTCCCTGGTCTCCGGCCCAAACCTCGGCCGTTTAAACTATCAAAAATTAGTCAAAGAAATTCCTTGTTTATTTATCCCTAATCCTGAGGCCTTTAAAATTGTCGAAACCGACGCCTCAAATATTGCGTACGAATGAATCCTCAAACAGAAACTTCCAAATAATAATAAAGAGCAAATTGTTCAATTACTTCTGGTATCTGGAATTCTGCCCAAAAGAATTACAGTACCATCAAAAAAGAAATTTTATCAATTGTTCTATGCATACAAAAATTTCAAAATGCATTATTAGATAAACCATTTTTAGTACGTGTTGATTGCAGTGCTACTAAATATGTTTTACAAAATGATGTTTCAAACCTTGCATCAAAACAAATTTTTGCTCTGATAGTAAGCTTTACTTTCAATTTTTGAATTTCAAATAGAATATATTAAAGGAGAACCCAATTCTGTCCCTGACTTTCTTCCCCGTGAATTCCTACAGGGCCAGACTCTACAAATCAATCTCCTCAAGATGGCTCCCCCTAAGGAGTCTACCTCCTCAAATTCCCATATCAAAACCAAATCCAGTTACGGTGCCTCTACTGCCCCTTCAAATCAAATAGTCACAAGAAGCCAGTCCCAATTGGCATCCACAAACAAACCCTATTCCCATGCTGTCATCCTTTCCTCAATGGTTGGTCCTCTTCAAATAAACAAGGCAAGCTCCAGCCTACAAACTACCCAAGCCAAGCCTCTCCAAACTACCCAAGGGTCCAAACTCAAAAGCCAATACCATGAAAAGCCTTACAAAGAAGACCTCTTCACTATTGAAGAAGCTCTTTTCAAATACACTGACTCCCCCAACAAATTGGCTCAAAATGTCTTCTTTTAAGGGTGGCATCATCACTCCCCCTCTGCAGCGAAAAACCAAGAATTCTACAAGTTTGTCCTCGTTGACATTGACTCTGTCAGATTCAAACTCAATTTTGACAAAAATGACCAGTCCTTGGTCACCCATACAACTATAACCATCTGTAAAATTCTCAACCTCCAAGATTGGGGTGGTCATCCCCTTACCACAAGAAATTTTCCAATTACCTTCAACCCTCCTAGTTATACTTATTATGACTATCAGGAGGCCTGGTTCAAAGCTTTCTATTTCCAAAACAGGATCAACCGCCATTCATGGTTTTTTAGTTTTGAATACAGATTCAATAACCAAGCTCCCCTCTGGTTTCCTCGGTGGTGGGATCAATATGGTCCTATGGTTGATATCCTTCCACCATAAATACAAAATTCATTTCAAATATTTTGCCAACACTCCACTCCACACCCTCACCAACCTGACCTTCTCCGATTTTTTCTCCACTGCCGTCTGGCATGGATACTTTTCTGGGAATATCAAATCTATGATTTCCAGACTCCCGACTGGGTTGCCCCAGTCCTTTGCCGGATCTTCAACGTCAAATGGTGGGATAATTGTGACGTATCAAAATGCGAGAAAACGTCACTTATTCAAAGTCTTGCGGGTCTCAAACCTATTCCGACCCTTCCAAGCTCATCCAAATCAAGTATCAAAAGTGAGAAGGAAGCCCTTCTTGCCCGATTGGCTGAGATTGGTTCCGACTCAGACAATGATGAAGACTCCAGCAATGGTGCTTACAGTCTTAGTTCCATTAAAGGTTTTATGCTGGCCCATTGCCACACTCAGCAAATGGCCCAAGATCCCTATGAAGATGATCCTGATTATGAGCTTGTCAGCTCCAAAGCATCCTCTTCAAGTAAATTCAAAGAAGTAATCTCCTGCAAGTCTCGACGGGCCACAAAATCAAAATCCTCTTCGACCAAACCCTGATTTGATCCTTTAACGTCTGCTAGGACGGTTTTAAACCTAGCCGACCGGTGAAGTGGAAACTCACCTAGTCAAATAACCTCGGACAACCTATTAAGGAAAGAAGGTACTGTTACTGTCCCAGGGTAAAGGACAGTCAGGCCAATACCAGGCTCAGATAAATTTGGTACAAATATCCTTGATCAAACCAATATGGAGAACAGTGTCCCTGACACGTGGAATGCCGTGGTACGATCATAGAAGATTCCAAATCAAAAGACAAGATCACTTCCAACTTTTGGCGCCTACAATGCCCACAAACAGTATCCAAATTCAAATGCATAGTACCAGATGTAATGAAATTCAGTATTGTTCAAATTTTAATTTCCAATAGTGATAAATGAAACCAAAATGCACCGAAAACCCAAATGTAATTCAAATGTGCTTCTTTGCATTATGAAAGGAGCACTACCCCATTTCTCAAATCACTTGTACAAACACTTGTAGAAATCCTCCCAAAGAGATTAGCCCTCAAGAGAAAGAGACTCCCCGAAGGATCGCCCCTCTTGCCTTCGACATCTCCAAGCGCCGCCGGACCTCCAAGTACTCCGTCGATCTTCAAACAACTCTAGGTTCCGATCGTCCCCTACAAGTCCGATAGCCCTCAAAGGTTAGCATCAGCAAACTCCAAGGATCTCTCTTAGATCAACACATCTTTCTTCTTCTCAAAACCTTCCAACCCAAACCTACCCAGAGCCTTGTATCAAAGATCTACAAATACTATATGCAAAAGTTTACTTTAATTTTCAAATTATATCATTATTTTCTGCATTTCATCTTGCATATAGATTGCTTATTGTTCTATCCTCAGATCAAAGCCTACAGTCGTGCCTCTTGATTCTGAGAAATAGATCTAGTTAAGCAGCTTTTAATTTTCTGCAATTCCATATCCTTAAATTTTAAGTTCATGGTCTTGTTCTTTTATTTGTTTATCTTAATTCAGCACGATTTAGTCCTAAGTAAGGCATCGCACCTATCTTAGTGTTAGTCTCCTTGCTAGATCGGAGTACGGTATTGCACCGATTTCATTCTTCTTACCATACAGAACCAGGAGAACACTATCTCCCTGGATTTTGGTGTCGATCAATCCTGTTATCTAGTTATATATATATATATATCTCAATAGACCTGTAGTGGACTACTACCCTTGGGAATTGAAGTTCCAACACGACTCACTGTCCATCAAGCATCAAAACTCAAGAGTATATTTCTTCCTTATACATGATTTCAGGTGATGAAGTCATTGATCTCCCTTCCCTTGTCAGATTGATGGCTGATATAGCCCTTATGGAGGACCAGTATATTGGCCATTAAGGCATTAAACCCAACCCATTGTTGAGGCTACTTACAACTGTGTTTGTCTCCCCTGGTGCATATAAAGGCTTTGTTTGGTATGCACTTATGAAATGCATCATGGAGCGACAAAAATGTTGCTTGGTACATGTTCTCATTCTGAATTCCTAGAATGCGTTCATGAACAGGCTTCGTTGTGGAACATGCCATTGCCCATTCCTACAAAATTGTTTCATCCAGAACGCCATTCTAGACCATAATGCATACCATACAGAGCCCAAGTGTATACGGTATATGGCTCTCTTTCTTCTACTTCTACCATCTTCTCTCCCCTTCCCCTCCCCCTCCCCCAAACCTCCTGTCTCTCTCCTTTGCTCTTTTTTTCTTCTTTAGTGGGGGGTTGGCTTGGGTAAGGTCGTTTGGTGGTCCTACTGTAAAGAGGCTTGACGCATGATTGATTGGCATGTGGATTCCTTCTGAGATGCCATTCTGAGAGGATTAAAAAATTTGTGGCCAGACCCCTCTGACAACCGCAGATCCTTCAGCCTATGCTTCTCAACTCATTTTGGAGTGTGGTTGGTGCAAGATAAAGTGGCCCTTTTCAGATTTCTCCCCTTCCCCTTTCTCTTTCCCTTCCGTTTCGTACATGCATTAATTCTTCTAAGCAGAAGCAAAGGTTCGTTATAAAATTATAATGCCTCAATCCCCAGCCCCCCTTGTTTCTTTATATTGAGCTTTGCCAATCTTCCTCGGATCATTTTCAATAGACTACTTATGTTTTGTTAGATCTCAGCTACATTTTCTGATTTCTACAGGTAGAATGTGTTACTTGTGTTGATGATCATCTATTATTTTTGGGCAAATTGCGGACTTTCCCTGTTGGTTTTCTGGATCAACTTAATCAAATACATGACCTTTTGTTATTTGCTTGTGGATTTCAAAGGTGTTTTACTTGTCTGCAGAAGAACAGAGATTTGATGCTTTTGAATTGCTTCAACAGTCTGGTTTGAATGATTTTGTATTTTTGCACTTCGAATGGATCTTGTGGATATTATTTCACTATCCAAACAATTTCTTTGGATTGATTGAGGAATGCTAACCCTAGAAAGAATTGAGTTTACAAAATTTTGCTAAACCGCCTGCACTGCTTTTTGTGCGCTTCGAAAAGTTCAAAATTATAGAGGGAAAAATATCTCTGAACCATTTGAGAACCCTTTTTTTTTATTGCAACCGTCGGAGTATCTCACGCCTCCTCATAAAGAGAAGATTTGGATCCTCTCTCGTGTGGGAGAGAACCCAATGCACATCTGACAACTAGGGCCCCTTGGCCTTTGGGGTGCGTACTTAGGTGCTTTTAGCCATTGGATGTATGTTGGGCTCTCGCACGTACAGGAGAGGATCTGAATCTTTATAGGGGTTTTTAATTTTATTTTATCTTTCTCCTCAAATAGAATCATAAGGGTATTGCAATGTGTAACAATTTCCATTCAACCAAATGCTTCAAATGAAATTTTCTTTTGCATCTAACCATATAGGGGCGTAAACCTTTAATTATTACTATTTTTTTATAGAGAAGGAATTCAGTTATTGCTATTATTATTTTCTTTTTCTGAGCCTTTATCTCTGTAAGTCTGGTCTAGATGGAACGTACGCAATTCCCCCACTAATTTATATGTGAACTCCAAAATGTGCACCCAAAAAAAAAAAAAATGATAGTTAATGATATTGATAAAATGGTAAAAATTCATTTATACTCTTGATTTAAAGGACTTTTGAGAATAAGATGAAGGACGATCAAAAGGTTAGAACCATCTTGGTTTACCACTTTAGTGACAACAAGAGCCATTGTATGGACTTTACCGAAAAAAGAAAAAAAGCCATTATATGGGAAGTGTATATGTGGAGGAGAGCAGTTCCTAAGCATACGCAAGAGCCAATGGGAGTTCACGGGGAAGCATACACAAAAACACCATTTTCCCTTTCATGTGTCTGGGTTCAGGGATCACACTCCCCCACAGAAAATATTTTCCCGCATTATTTATATAAAGAAAAACATCATCGCCAAGTTGTTCTCTTAAGGATTTTTTTTTTTTTTTTTTTTTTAATTTATTAGTCTTTGTTGTTGAAACTGCTCATTTGCTGCAATTGGTGTGGTGTAGAAGATTCCTCCCACATTGAATGTGAGGAAACTTCCTTATATATTAGGGTGGGGGTTATTTCTCTATTGCCGTGACAACGGAGACCAGTAAAAGAGCAAGTACGCCTAGCTCTGTTAAGTTGCGTGCTTGTGCACTTAGGTTAGCTCTTGCTATAGCTTTGAGGCAATTCCTCTCCTCTTTTTTAATTACTGAGGAACAAAGAAAAGAAAAATTAAAGATTCATACATGCCATGTCCGACCTAATGATATGATGTTTCTTTTCCGTAGCCTCTACGGCTATATTCTTAAGCACCCTTATGAAACTATTATTAGTTTTGTTTACAAAATTGGGATTAAAAGAGTAGCTATCCATCTCTAGACGTAGAGATATTAGGATACTATAATTAATTAAAGGTAGAATCCTGAAATTCCATTGCAAAAACAACTCTATTTCCTTTTGGTCACTCCATATCATATCCACCATCAAGTTCAATTTCTCTGCTATGCAGACTCCCTTGAGAAGTCCTATGGCTGCTCCATCACCATCTTCTCCTGTCATCAAATAGTTAGCATGACATAAGATATATTTTTCTTGTAAAATAAAACAAACTGCCCAAGCATTAATATTGCGGTTTTAGTCCAAGCTAGTTATGATCAGTAGGATGTTATTATTATTTTGGGGTGGGGTAGAAATGCCAAACTGATTTATTTGGATATCACCTGCAAAGTTTTGTTACTGTAATGTATCCCATTGGAGATCCAGAAATCAGCTTGTTCCAGAATTGTAGAAAAATCTAGTTTTGTGAAATAGCAACAAATCATCAAATTGAAAAAAACCTCTGTGAATCTGCCTTAGGTATATCACCTGAGTTGAAACAATACATAATAAAATTATTAAAAGATAAGCCTCGAAGGTGATCAGGTTTGAAACCCAAAGGGCTAGCTGCCCAAATTCGTCTCATAAATTCACACTCAAATAGAATAAGTTGCAAAGATTCTTGTTATGTGGCTCGGAAGCTCTCTCTTGTGCTTGGTTTTGCTTTATGACTTCTTTACTTTTAACTGTGGGATTGTTTTGGTTTAAAGATTACCCCCTCACCTTTTTGGCTTAACCAAGCCTTGTACAGAATAGCCCTTCTCAACAAATACATCATTCTTGGTCAGAATCCACTTTTTAGACTCGGAGACCATAAGATGCATCTATCATTTTTGCTTCCTCCCCTGGTTGATAGCTGCTTTGGATGAGTGCAATCTATTATTGTGTTCAATTCTAACCAGCTAAGATATAAGAAACGATCAAATGGGAAGCAGGTATGGTTCTTAGCTGGGATTTTGGGTTCGGTTGGAGACACTAATTGTATTGTGTGCCTGGGTTTTCTCTTGAACGTTTGATAGTGTTGAGACCAATAACCCAGTTGTCCCAAGGTGGTAGGAGTCTGTGTCTAACTTGAATTTGCCGAGGATGAAAATAAGCTCTCATTCATTGAGGTTAAAAGCTTAAGTTCTTGACAACTTCAGTTGGGGAATTGAAGGACGAAGTGTTTGTTGATCTCAGATTTCTGTGAACTGATGAACTCACAGTGTTTGTTATGCCTTCAGCTAGCTGCAGGCAGTTGGCTCTGCAGTCCACTCAGTCCATACTCTATGCTGAAGAAGTCGAAACAGTAAGATAAAAAGATGGAAAACAGAGTACAAATTTCAAACGTGCAGATTTCAAAGAACGAGACGAGGCAATATTCTCATATAAATTGAGGAATTATTACATTATTACCTGCATTGATCTAATGTTCAAAACAACTATAACATCAAGCTTACTGAATAAATATTCCACAACCCATTATTAATTTTAAGACACATCATCCACATCAATCTAAATTCATACATTAAGAAAAAAAAAGTCCAAAGTCCTGTTGAGAATTGTAGCTTGGCGATAATATTGTTCAATGTCGTCAACATAGTAAATACACTCTTGGAGTGATGCATGTTCAATTGGAGTTGGGAGTCATAATTTTAGAAACATTTTTTCACCTGAAGCATTAGGTTGTAACTCAATTTCGAGGCCCGTGCATTGAACTTTAGTTGAAGGTGATATCATGAGAAACGTAGCTGTTCAAGTCAGCTTCACATTGGGAAAGGATCAGGTTGATCGGAGTTTGGGAGATAGAGAGAGATATAGTGCGTTAAGTAGCCATTCTATTCAAAAACTCTAATGTCTTAAAAAAATTAAAAAAGAGGGAGAGGGGAGGGAGAGGAGAGGGAAGAGGGAGATGGAGAGGGAGAAGGGGGTGGGGGGGGGGGGGGGAGGGAAGAGGAGAACGTGTTTTAAACTTGTTTAAAATGGAAATGTTAGCCATTTGCCCTTTTCCTCATATCTTTGGGAAACCAATGGAAAAAAGGGGAACACCATTTTAAATGTGTTTTCGTTAACTACACTTATCAAATTTTGTTGGATTAGGTTAATGATCACAAAGTCACCGTCATTTTCATTAGGGGCCTCAATGAAGGTCTATAACGGGGTTTTGGGGGTGGTAGGCCTTGAGGAAAAATTTTGACAATGGATTTGTGTCAGTGATTCGAAGACTTCCTTTCCTCGATCTTGATTTGCCGTAGAAATTCAAGTACTATGATACTAGTTGAATCGGAGAAATTACCTGAATTTTCATGGGTATCACATAATTACTTATCTTAGGTACCATAACCCAAGGGGGTAGTGCAGTTGATGAGCAACGAACTTGGTACAAGTCGTAAACTCGGACGTCTTGAGTTCGACTCCCACTAGGCACACTTTGGGCCACTCACACGGGGGTGTTTAGTGCTCTTCACTGCTTTAAGTTGAATGATTCTCATTCAACTCCCATATGACCCGGTCCATGCGGTTGTGGGGTCAGTATGGACTCGCGGGAATAGCAAAAAACCCTTGTATTGCTTCTTCTATTTCTCTTTCTACCCTTCATTGAACTCATGTCTAACCCTCAAGAAAGTGCCTTGGCATTGTACAGAAAGAGACGTATATTTATTTGTTGAACTCGGGCTAAGGCTTAATTTTCTTGCTTGTTGCCTCAACCCCCTAAATAAGAAGAGGGGTAATTTACAAATAGGGGCAATTGATGGTATCACAGCCTCTGCTTCCTTTGCTACTCACTACATCGCCGGAAATGTTGTTTATTCCATTGGGTGGGTTTACTATTGCTTGCTTTCTTAGGCTACATGATTGTTTCGGTAATATGTGCCTATAAATTAAAGATTTCACTATATATTTGTAGTGAGATGGTTTTCTCTATAATCTGAGAGAGGTGTGAAGACAACCGACTGTAACTCTATTCTCCGTTGATAATTAGGCAGATCTCATACTAGGCAACCTTACTGAATCATGCATATAAATCATTGTGTTACATTGTATGATTATTATTTTACGATTTTCATTGGTTTTAGATTTTCATTTCTACAAAGAGGTGGGACCAAAACCATATGTAAACGAACCATAAGATCATAAGATTTGCTCCTCTCAAAAAACAGTGTAGGACAGAAAACTAAACTCTTTTCCAATTCTTATGCAAAGGCAAAATCCAAAACCTAGGGAGGAGAACCACCTATTGTTAATTTAGTGTTTTTATTGTTCGTTTCAGATCTGAAGAGGTTCCAAATGTCCTTCATTTGTTAAGTCAATTCATTCCCCTTTTTCTACTTTTTGCTGGTTGGGATTGGGTTGCATGGGAGAAACAATCAAGTTAGAAAAAGGGCCACAGAGACTATTTAAGTCGACTCCAATTATAAAAACTGCAAAATCATTAATCCCACCACATCCCATTTGGATTAATGGGTACCCAAAAGCACTTATAAATTGTAATCAACAAACACCAATTATCATTTTTCTGTCACCGAAAGCTGAAGCCTGAAGCTTGCATATCCTCATTTGCTGCTTAAAGTTTAAACACAGTTGAGTGGGGAACACCTCAAAACAACAACAAAAAAAAATATATAAGAGAAGCGTGGAAGGGTCCATTTGTGGACTTTTGGACTGATTTGCAGAAGTGGGGAAGAGAGAGATTATAATTCCTTGGCACGCTTGCCCATGAGAATGTTTATGGGTCCCTTTTGACGACCAAAGTTGGGTGGATTGTCAGAATCTTTTACTATTATTCTTTTTTTAAACACAAAAGGAGGGAAGATATGGCATGGGAAGTAATGATCTTACATGGAAAAGGAGGCAACTTGAGTGGTTTTAGAAATTATTAGGTGGGCATTTGGTTGAGGCAGGTAATTAAACTGGTTCTCAAGTCAATACAACTTGTTGTAGATTGTTGAGCTCCATTTGTTTGTGTTCTTAAAAATTGAACCAAAAGGAAAGGAAAGAGGTGATGAGGCTTCTCTCTCTCTTTCTCTCTTTTAATTCCTTTTTTTAGAACTTTCCTTAAAGTTGGTCTACCATTACAGTTACAGAATGGGCCACACCTAGTATAGTTACTGTTCTTCTCCAACTCATATTTGCTTCATGAAAATGCTTTCATGGCTGGAAGAATCTTTGATGGTGCTGATGATGAGACCTGACTTAATTTCCTGACCTGCTTCCATGAAGAAATAAAATAAAAGGGGTTTGGGTGGGGAGGGGAAGAAAGGGAGACAGGAACTGAACCAAATTCAAAGATATAATTTCAAGCTTCCACCCACTTGAATGGAACTAATAATGCTATCAATGATGAACATAATATTAATAATAAGAAGAAAGAGAATAATAACTAATGAAGACACTCAAAACCTTTTATGTTAAAATTAAAATAAACAAATTAAACCAGTCATTCTTCTGTCCATTAGACTCCTTACAAAGTTCCACATTTCACAAGCTCATCCTGCTACCTACAACTTGAAAATTAATTGTACCAAGCTCATCAACAGCATAATAACATTGGGTGCCCTTTTGTGTAGTACTCTTTTCTTGTGATAGAAGATGTATATAAATGCCATATACTGCAAACCAAGTAGTAGCCTTGCTTCTCTTCTATATGTTTTCCCTGCAAAAGAAAGAAAAAAAATGGCTTTTCTTGACCTCTTCTTCTATTCCTAAACATCATTCCATGACACCCTTTTGAAGCCAACCTAAAATAAGCTTCAAATGACCAAGAGTAGAGTGAAGAAAACAAGGAAAAAAAGGGTAGAGGGGAAGGGAATAAAGGAGAAAAAAAAAGGGGGGGGAAGGGGGGAACCCAATTATCCTATCAGTTAGTTCTATAGAACTCCAAACAAGTTACCCACCATGCAAATAAAAAAGAGAAAATAGAAAAGAAGAAAGAAAAAGGAAGGCCATTAAATATTTTCTTCTTCTTGTACTTTAACTTGATCTTCTTCTTCTTCTTTACCATGATCCTGGACCCAACATTCCATTCCAATAGCCATTTGAATCCCCTTGTCCTCTATTCTGCTCAAATTCAATGGTGTTTGAAACCTGTCTCAAATCCTCAAAAGGAGATAAATGCCTTCCACTGCTCTCCTGATGAACCCCATGTAGACTCCCATGTCCACCACCTCCAACTCCAAGCCCATCAAGAGAAAAATTAAGTGTTGGTTTGAAATCCTGCAACTGTCCAAAACCAGATGGATAAACAGTATTTGAATCTGAATTCGGCATCGGCATGAAGGAATTCAATCCCCTTGTATTAATCCCACTCCTCAGCAACCCTAGTGTTGAAAGAGAAGGTGAAGAAGATGAACAAGGGTTGTTACTGTTTCTGTTGTCACTATTTTCAGTGTTGGGTAACTCAACAAATTCAGAAACAATACTGAATTCATGTGTGGATGGGAAAGCCAAGTTCAGGTCTTGACCTTTATGGATCTTAGGGTTTTGAGAAGAGGAAGTAGTGGATGGAGTGAGATCAGGTAATTTTTTTGATGAAGATGAAGAAGAAGATGTTGAAGATCTCTTGTTCTTCCTTGAACCTCCTCCAACTGGAACATTTCTAAGAGACCCACCTTCAGTCCAGTACCTTCTGCAAGTCTTGCAGAAGTATCTTGGCTGAGTGAGGCTATAATTGTTGTAGTAACAGAATTTAGTGTTGGTTGAATTGCACCTTGGACAATTCAGAGCTTGTTCTTTCTGAGGCCTTGTCCTCCTCTCTAACATAGGCCTTGAGCATGTATTAGAGACCATCTCCTCCATTGGTTTCACCAGACCAATCTCCTGAATCCAAAACCACCATAAAAAAGGGAAAATCCACAAACTTCAAAAGGAAGCAATAGAAGGAAAAGAAAAGTAAGAGCAAACAAAGAGACAAACAAAACAAAGTAGGTGCTATATACTTTCAAGATTACACCAGCAAAAGAAAAAAGAAAAGAGAAAAAATAAAGAAAAATAATAATAACAAATAATACCTTTTTTTTCATTCCTTTATGGCTTGAGGAAGGAAAAAAAAGAAGGAAAGAAAAAGTGCAGTGCTTTCAAGTTTCAACTTTCAAGAAGAAAAGAGAAAAGAAACACTCAGATGACAACAACATGAAATCAAACAGAAGTGGGGACTTTCACCAGATGTTTACACACATCATCTCCACAAAGACACACATAAACACAAAAGAAAATATAAGAGAAGGGGAATTAACAAACTCTTGTACAGGAAACCCACTAAATTTTCTTCAAATACAATCAATCATAAGGTGTAATTAAACAGCTTCAACAAACCAAACAAATGAAGAAAATTTCATGATTTTCATGCAGATCATGATCCTAGGAACAGAACTATATACCTGTGGCCATTGAGCAGTGTCCATGGAAGGCAATAGAAGAGCTTTGTGTGTCTTCAGAGAGAGAGAGAGAGAGAGAGACAGAGTGAGAGCTTCTCTGGTGGCACAGGCTTAGAGAGCAAGAAATAATATTTGAGATGATTTCATGTGGTGGCTTAAAATGTGTCGGCTTGGTTTATGAATGAAAGAGAAAGAGGATGGCTGGAAGGGGGTTGTTTTGGCCTTCTCTCACTATTAATATAAAAAATTGCTATTATTATTATATTAATAATATTTTAGTCTCGGTATAGTTGTCCTTAAATTTATTATATTCTAAAGGGGACTCTCCTTTTTCTTGTCAAATAAATGGTTTTAATTATTCTTTGTGGGTGGGTTGTGTGTGTATTGAGGACCAAGGTGAGGTGGGTTCCTCCTTTTCTGACCAGAGAAGGGAGATGTCTAGGATTCTTCTCTCTCTCTCTCTCTCTCTCTCTCTCTGGGTATATTTGATATTCTCTCTTTTTTTTGGGGGTTGAAATTTTGTTTCATATTCTTGCTTGTGAGAACCTGAGTCTTTTGGGGTTTTGAGATCTTGTTTTGGATCTTTGTCTATGTGGGAAAAATTCTACCTCTTTGTCTCTGTGAACATTTATGGTGAATGCCTTAAAATAGAGAATGGACTAAATAGGGGGAGTTGGGAGATTGGTTTGGCTTTGATGGGTCCCAGTAAACAATGGTTACTGTGGAAAGATGGACTAAAATTAAAAGATCCAAACATGAAAGAGCCCCCGGCGGAGGGGGGAGGGGGGGAGATTAGGATGGGAAGACTAAGTCTGTGAAGGGGGTGGTGGTGGTGGGGTGAAACCAAGAGCCGACAAAAGCAAATGTGGTGGGACCACATAATGTGAGTGGGAATGTGGGATGGGAGAGGGTGGGAGAAAAATTTAGGCCTTTGGTGCACTATGATGGGGACGTGATGGGTTGAAAGAATTCCATCAGTGGCTCCCAAATCCGATTTCATTGAAATTAAGGTCCTGCTTGTTTGACAACAGATTTAAATATAAGAAAAAATAAGTTTTTCCTAGGCTACGCTACAATGAAGGAATTCTTTCACGGATGACCATCATTGTGTTCTCTTTTGGTTAAATGGCGATCATTGTGCTTGAAAAGGTATAAAGAAATAGTAAACAGTAATTCAGATTTTCAAGATAGAAGAGGAAGGGGACGAATAATATGATCATCGATTTGTAGGTGGAGGGAAACTTTTTTTTTTTTTATTAGGAATAAAGTATCCATGGTTTCAAAACCGGATAAGAATCGATTGAGTTAACTGGTCCTGATCTTGAATTTGGGCGATGTTCGGGGCATACCCAATTCCTGATGGTTATTGTAAAAATCTCCAGGGAAGAGTGTGAAAGAAAGGGTAAGATCACTAGAGAGAGAGCAATGGAACCACAATGGTGATGATGGTGTTCTGGAGAGATCTTTAGTTGATGGGTTCACCGAAGATGGTTGCAGTTATGGGAGCACATGAGTCAAAATATTTAAAACCTCAGTAGTCAAACTTTAGGTTCCCTTAACTCAATCTAGGTAACCACCTATTGGGCTTGTGCCTAACCTAGCCTGGCCTTAATTGACCCTAGTTAACCCTGGCTAGGCCTGATAGGCCCTGACTGATACTTGTAGGCTTGTAGCCATCATTCATGATGTAATTATGTATAATTATATATATAATTACATACAAGGCTAAGCTGGTCTGGTTGAACCTGATTGATACTAGATGCTATAATGTATGATGTAATTATGTATAATTAATTATACATATATATATATATATAAGGTCAAGCTAGACTCAAATCGAGACCTCAGCCTAACCCCCTTGGGGCCTAGAAATTTGAGTATTGGCCTAGTTCGCAGGCTGAAAAGCCCAAACCAAGTCCCGTTGCCCAGTTTTGAGCAGGTTTCTTGATTTGGGTTTATCGGGCCAAACTTATACCCCTAGTTGTAGTCAAGGTCATTGAGAGAAATAAAATGAACATTAGAATACGTGGTAACTTATATATGTATGTATTTTGTAATTTTTTACCCATTTTTAGGTTGATCCACTTTTGGGGGATCAACTGGAAGAATAGGTCGGCCATCCAATTCAAGTTGGACTCGACCCACAGACAAGATTCCGGGTTCTTTAACCTTGATGTTATTTGTTTGTCAATGGGAAAGAAGAGGAAAAGGAAGAGTTATTCTTCTTTCAAATTTGAAATCACCTTAGGATTGATAAAATTCCTTTTTTTTTTTGTTTTTTTTTAACAATTATAAGATCTTGCAAGAATTATTATTTTGAAAATTTCTTATAAATATTTTCTTTCTGTTCATTTTTGCCAAACAAACACAACCTGAGAAAATTGTGCCCCAATCCATTGTTTGTAGAAACTGAAATCAACTTATGATATAGAAAACACAACAAAACATAAAGAAACAATTACATGCCCACTATATAAGGATATACATGGTTCGACAGGGTGGCTTAGTTACTTCCACAAAGAGAGATGAGAGAATTTCACTAACAATGGGGAAAGGGTTACAAATTCTATTTCTCACACCTCTCTGCATTTACAATGAATTCCTAGTAACCCTAATAACCCTCATGTAAATCCTAAAAATTTCACACCTAATAACCCCATCACTATCAATTTATAGAGAAAATAAAGAAATACAATTTCTTAAATGACTCCATGTAAACCCAAAAAAATTTCACCTTGAACCTTGGAGGTAGCCACAACCCAAGCTACAGAATCAAAGACATTAACCCTCAACATTGATATGAAGAATACAAATGTAAACACATGGCACCCATTTGAGATGCCATCTCAGCCAGACAACTAGCTTAAACTGTTCCTCAGTCATCACATCTAATGAACTGATCAGCCTGGGTGAGTAACACATTGGTAGAGACCCCTTGGCTGTTCAAATTGGCGCGTTGTGGTGGTGGTACTGGTCCCAAAGGCTCCACATGTTTTACTTTACCATAGAAGAAACATAATGGCTGTGTCCTCCCTTCTCTAGCAAAAGTTCTTTAAGAACAACAGACAGTCCACCAAGGCACCAACACCATAAAAAGCTAAAAAGGGAAAAAAAGAAGCACAGACCTATTTCTTATTACCAACATTACATTGAAAGAAAGTAGAATTAAACTATAAATCTAGTTCTTCCTTTCTTTTCAATCTCTTCTTCATGGGAAGTGGAAACTACAAAACAGGCATGGACTCACATGAACACTGCATACAACAACACCAAACAAGGGTTCATTTATTCCAAATATTGTTAGTGCCACATATATATAGGGCTTGCTCCACATCAATCCAGGCATTCTTTTTTTTTTTTCAACTACAAATGGGCTTTGGTGCAATGGTTAGGTTATTCTATTGTGACCTATTGATCATGGGTTTAAGTTGGGAAACAGCTCCTTCACGAAGAGGGAGTAAGGTTGTGTACATTATGATCCTCCTTAAACCTTGGAGAGGTGGGCGCCTTCAAATAAAAAATATATATATATATATTTATATATATAGACACATATATAAAACATCCCCTTTTTACTTTCCTCTTATCTATTCCTGCATTTTAAAATGCTTGTTTAATGAACCTAGTAAACTTTGAAAAAAAAAAAAGTTTCATGAAGGCAAAATGCCCAACTGAAAAATTGGGGCCTGACACTTCCTCCATGAACACTATAATACTACAAAAACCCCAACTAAAAACATAATGCCACTCCAATTATGATTTACCATTGTGAAAAGGAAAAGCAGCCAAAGCTTCTTGAAAAATAAACTGTATACAATCATAAAGTGACTCAAGTGTTGAGAAATCAGTGGAGAAATGAGCTCTATGAGTAAATCCAATGTTCATTGATCCAAGATAACTCCATTTAACTCATCAATATTGAGAGCTCAAGAGTAAAGAACAAGCTAGCTAGGTAAGCAATACAGAATCCTAGGAATAACTTTAGATAGCAACAAAGAAAAGAAGAGACCAACTAAGGTTGTCTTCAAGCTATGTAAGCAATACAGCCTCCTAGGAATAACTTTAGATAGCAACAAACAAAAAAAAGAGACCAACAAAGATTATCTTCTTCTTCTTTTTTTTCTCTTTTAAGCAACAAAGGTTATCATCCATTGCAATTGTGATTAGACTCAAAAAACTAAATAAATAAATAAATAAAATAAAATAAAATAAAAGAGCAATTTCAAAAAGCAAACAGTCTCTCTTTCTACAGGTGAAGAAGACACAGGGAAGAACTTTTAAATCTAAAGGTCATTTGCTCTTGTCAACTACTTCCTATTTTCTTCTGACATCAGCCAACAGCAGAACTGGAAATGAATATTTCTAGTCTCCACAAGCTTTGATATTGCTCTACCTTTTCTCTCTCAACCAAGCCTCTATTTCGACACTTATTTACCATATACCACATAAAAACTCAAATAATCATAGAAGTTAGGATCATTTAACTGTTGTTGATGCAATAGTTAAGTTAATTGATTGTAGATTCAGTGTTTCATCTTATTTGTACTTTTCTTATTTTTGGCTTCTCATTTTGACCATCCAAATGGTATTGTATACTCTTGTGTATCAGATATGATATTACCATTTTGAATAAATATCTGAATTTGATACATTGTTGAGTTAATTGGGTTTTCACAAACCTGTAATAATGTAGCTTATACTACAACTAATCTGTGTCATAGAGATTAGAGAAAGGTGCTCTTTTGTTGGTTTTTCTTGGTCCAAGCCTTCATGGTTTACTGATCTTTCTCTTGATGTAAAGCTAGCCCTAAGTTAATAGTAACCCACCAGAAAATAATAATAATAATAATAATAATAAATAAAATACACATTAGTTGAGAGCTTTCAGTAGCTCAGACAAAAAGAAAAACTGTGGCACTCAATGTGTAGATAATGTATGATATACTAATTATCTCAAAATCTTAGGAGCTAAAGGATAATGATTAGTGTATCTTATAGCAATGCTTGTGTGGACATCAACTTAGTGCTAGCTTGGGCTATGTATCTAATATGAAAATTATGTTTGATTTTAATTACAACATCTAGTATGTATCCATCAAACTCAATTTAATTTGATTAAATTAATTAATTAGAGGAATTTATCATCAGTGAGTTCTAAGTAACCTTCTCTTCTATTGTTTGATTTTATAAATTGTGTTCGTCCAGATCCTTTGCTGAATTTTTTTTTTTTTTTTTTTTTTTTTTTTTTTATTATTGTATGTATACATTAATGGCAAATCACTTCCATCGCCACCATCAAAGAATTTTGATCTTTATTCTGAGGCCGCCTGGATCATTTTTAAGTCTCCAACCCAAGCACTTATACTGTCTAGTCTTATGAAATTTGTCACTGACCATGACCTTTTGATATGTTACATGCTTGATTTGGATTGATGCCAAACTTAATTAGGCTCTTGTTACCTTAGGCTCCAATCTAATTAAACCTGCTCTTTTGTCAGGTAAAGAACACAACAATCAAACTGATCAAGACATTATTGACCAAAGAAAAAAAAACTGATCAAGACATTGAACACCAGAGGCATCGATCGAATGGGCCGAAACCTACCATGATTTGGGTTGATTTAAATTGTGTTTATACAATTCAGGCCGATTCAGCTTCCTTGAACCATAGATTCAACCAATTGGTGAGTTGTATCAAATTTTAATAAAAAAATTTGAGCCAATTAGCCGAGTGTTGTTGGTTCATGCTCAGCCTAATATACTTGGCTTCAATATCCAATAAACTTAGAAACCTTGCAAAACATGTACACTTCTCTTGTTTGAGAGAGAGAGAGAGAGAGAGAGAGAGAGAGAGAGAGAACCCAGTTCATGGTAGACAGAAAGCTCCAAGAAAAGTCTTTGAGATGCATGTAATAGGACTGGAACCCATAATTTTTTGTCCTTCTTTTAGAGAGAGAGAGAGAATATGAATTGAATCCCAGTTGAAAGTAGAGCTACCAAAAACTAAAGTCCCACTAAAAAGTCAATATTCATTATAGCATCTTCTTTTTGTTTTTAATAATTCTTTTATGGGTAACAACACTTGTAATTTTTTATGGCCATTAGAGTGTTATTATACTTAAATATCATGAAATAAAGATGATATCCATTTTTCTTTTAGAAGTACGGATCAATATCCATTTGAGTTTGATCAAAATCTAACTGTTTATTAGTTGAGTAAACAATCCGTGTCGCATCCGTTTATGATGTATCCTCTTCTTCTTTCTCTATTCATTCTACTATCCACATCACTACTCTTTTTGGTTTCTAATGTTTGAATGGAATATAAATATTTTTATTCTGATTTACATGTTACCAACCAAGTAGTAGTGCATAAGGTTTTCAATGGAAAATGGAAAATGGAAAATGGAATAATCACCCTTTCAAGGCATCATCCAAATGAGAATATTTATTAAAATGATAATCTCTCCTCTCTTAGGTGGTTCATGAAAATGGTTTTAGGTGTTGGGGTCAGATTGGTTGTAGTCGATATTGATACCTAATCAATATCGTATATGTCGTATCAGAGAATAGGGAAAGGCAAAATGGTCCGAGAACTATGTATCGACATTTGAGGGGTAAAATGGTCCAATCTTACCTGTTATGGCCGATCTGTATATTAGTATTGGTGATGATTGATACTGATGCCAGTGATGTGCACTAAAAATTAACTCCGCTCATGACATTATCTGCCAAGAGGTTGGTCTAGGGCTGAGGTTAGATCCCTACACCAGTGAGAATGATGTGGATGATGTTGGTGTACGATATCTTGTATTCCGTCATAGTTTACCCTTGGGAATACTGGTGCAGCACCTCGACAGGCAGGACGGCAGTCCCACTAGCCGGTTAGAGAGCCGTGGGGCTTACAAGGGGGCAGGAGGGCCCCTACATAGCAAGAGTGTAGGGGATTGTGCCCCCTACTCGAAATTTTTATTTGAGGGAAATTGTGTTCTTTCCAGATTAGGGTTTTTCACTATATATTTGTAGCGATGGTTTCTTTCTCTGTAATGCAAGCAATACTGAGAGGTGTGAAGGACGAGCACTGTAACCATATTCTCCATTGATAGTGAAGCAGGATCTCATCTCACCGAGGACGTAGATAATCTTGCCGA
This sequence comes from Macadamia integrifolia, assembly GCF_013358625.1. NCBI lineage: Eukaryota > Viridiplantae > Streptophyta > Magnoliopsida > Proteales > Proteaceae > Macadamia > Macadamia integrifolia. The sequence goes on from NC_056570.1 coordinate 9,849,638, forward strand.
ACCTCGTAAATCTATGTGCATTGCTTATTCTTGTTTTTCCATTATCATCTACATCGTTTTAGGATTGCATTTCTATAGATGGTGTATAAATGACAGATGTGAAAAGTAGATTGGGTTGTTTACCTCCAGATGGGACCTCCTGCTCTCTCCCTTTTTTAATTGTAGCCCAAAGTTGCATTGTTGTACTTCCTATCCTTAATCCCTCCCCAACCACCCCCCCCCCTCCCAAAAACAAAAAGAAAAAAGAATTTTATATGACGTCTCTTTGTCTTTTCTGATTCTTTACTGATAAGCTTACTTTGTGCACCTAAAATCTCCATCCCTTTTTTTGACTTAGACTTCTGTGATTTTTAATGAAAATTATAATTCAAGTAGTTTTTTAATCAAAGATGTACTATAAAAAAATTTTAAATAAATCAAAGATACAAATGTAATGTGAGAATAGTTTTTCTACATAAGTATTATATTGTTGGATATCATAAATCTACCATGTGATAGATCAATCATCAAATTTGTTAGGCATTTTGTTGATATAATCCCCTGTTTGTGTGGTAGCAGTTAAATTCCACAAAATATTATACCACATGTCAAAATACCCAAGTTAATATTAGTCAATATTTAGGTAATTGAAAAAATAATAATAATAACACAATGTACATTATGAACAATATAATTGACTTTAGGGCATTTACGAGTGTGTTCCCGTTCTTGATATTCATATATGCAATTTGATTAGATGGCGAATTTACATGGACTATAGTCTATGACTCTACATAATAACCAAAAAGAGAAAATGTTTGATTATATGTGTAACTCCAACAAGAGAAGACTGAGAACAATTCCAAATGTCAAGCCCTTCCATCGCTAACCCTAAAAATTAAATTTGACATGATTAATCTAACGGATGGTGAAAATAGGGAAAATTTTGTTGTAACCAAGGTTGGTGAATTTTTTTTATAATTTTACTATTTTGCCCTTTTAGTATGACACTCTTTTTTTCCAATGAGGGTGAATGCTACTTTAAATATTGCATTAAATAATTTTTTTTTTATTTTAAAAACCTTTTTTATCCCAACATTAAATATTATACTAAATACCTTTTTAAAATAAGCAAAAGCTAATTAAAAGAAGGTTATGACTTCTTAGTTCCCCAGTATGGTGACAACAAGTTGAACCTATGACAATAGAGTTCGACATGCACCACCCCCCCCTGGTTGGATGCTCACCGCCACTCACTACCTCACCACAGAGGATCTGGACACATGAAGATAAAGGTGCAACGATAAACAACCATTATGCATTTATGCTAATATCGTAATCTTTCCTTTTTTTTTTTTATTTATTCTTTTTTAAGGTGAAGTGAATTTCCAATCAAATATTATCCTCTCATTTCTTACCATTAAGACCAAAAAAAAAAAAAACCTCTTCTTTTTCACAATGATGAGGGGCGGTCTATATTTCACATCTAATGGTAGACAAAGGTTTTGTGTATGATCGCACACACGACCTTAGAAAGAACAAAAAACCCATCAAAATGACAAAACATCTTCTCATTTAACGAATCACCGATGCATAGAATGTCCCATGCATCAATCCTTCCTCTAAATTGTATTATAAAATCTCATATGATAATCTCTTTTATGAAATTATTAGAACCCAACTTGTGGAGGTCCTCACCCTAATTAGAGAATAAAATTTAGGCTTTCTAGAAACAACATAGGGTTAGAGTGGGTCCCAGTCGGTGGTGCGTGTGCATAATATTTTCCTCCCCAACCAAGCAAAGAATCCTTCCCTTTCCTTCCACTCTCTTTCCTGTTATTCCATCCGAAATTCCATCTGATTCTCTCTCTCAAATCTGTATATATCTCTACATCCCTCATCTTCCAAGGGGAGAGAGAAAGAGATGATGTCACATAATTAGCTTTTCCAACGTGGACAGGTGGGAGTTGGTGCTTCCCACGTCAGCAATTCTCATCCACAACCCCCCTTGGCCTCTTCAGACTTCTTCTTCAATGTCCTCTTTATGGGTTAAGATTAAAGACTTCTTTTTCGTTGTCCTTTTAACATTATCTTACTGATAAGGGTAAAAATAATTGGGTGCATATTGTTGTAATTAAAATAATTAATTAAAAATTATAATATATTTTTTATTAAAATTTTTATTTTAACCACAATTGCCTTAAGTGAGGTTGTGGTACGCTACGCCATGCTCACAAGTCTCCTAGCCGTTACCTTCCCCCTTCCTCAATTTATAGAGTAGCTATTTGATAAAAATAAATAAAAAATTAATTTGTATAATTGGTGAAGCTTGATTTCAATTTAATCCAGGAATTACTAATGTTTCATCCCCAATAAAGTGAATTGGAAGTAAAACCAACTAAAACCAAACTTTTCTTTAATGGTTTGGAGGACAGGCTGAGCAGTGTCTTTTGGGATTTATCGTAGCCCACAGAATGGTAAGATTGATTTCAACTAGCATATAGGCACGGTGAGCACCGAGTCCTTAGCAATGGACTGCCCAATGTGTAGGAGAAGGAAGTTATCACGCTTATTGCTCCTGATGATTCTGCTGCCACGTAAGGTCATTTTTCAGCTTTGACAGAAGTTCACGGGCTGGTTTTGCATTCACTCATTCTCACCCCGAATCCAATTCAACCCTGACCAAAACAAAATCAAATGACTATTTAACACCCCTAATCAGAACCCATTCGGAGAGAGAGAGACTCTAGCCTCTTTTTCTTTTTGTAGGGAGGGAGATGTAGATAACAGCCTAAAAGCCTCCTGGGTCCTGGTCAGCATAGGTTTTTTGCACACCATAGGCTATAGCTCACCAGTCTAACCTTTCACCGGGGTGAAAAAAAACCCATCGGCTTCGAGTTCCCTCTCTCTACGGCTCATCTGTTTACCTACTCAACAGCCAACTCTACTCACTTCCCTAGCTCGCTTACTGTAACTCAACAGCAAGCTGCCCTAATTCACTTACAGTTCGAGAGGGTAGCTAAGCTGTGAGATGAGAGGAAAGATTACAGCTTTGTTACTTTAGCTACATTCACCTTTCTACACTTTCTTGAGTTCACTCATTCTCCCATCTTGTCCAACTCACTGATTTACTCAACTCTCTGGAACATTAGTGTCAAATGGTGAGGTTTTGTTTGAATGCAATCTCAACTATCCATTATTTTGGAGTTAAATTATGGATGAATACTTTAAAAATCCTTCCTTTGGACCGAATATATTCTTAGTCTGGCCGACCCTGCTATTTTATATTTATGTTTGGGATGCTTCACTTCACCATGGAACTATTTCTCTTCACATGGTTTCCCAATACCACCAAGCAAACAGACATAGACGAATAGAATCAAATTAAGGGAATCTTCTCTTTATAATCTCTAATGTGAGAAAGGATCATTACCTAGTTTTGGCCCTGCCTATGTGAGCCTATGTGAGGTCCTACGAGGGGTAAGCTAGGAGCAAGTCGGTCATGACCTTTGGCATTTTTATGTAAAGTAGCCGCCCTTAAGATTTTCTCTTTATATTCTCTGTGTAAGCTTCGTTATTCATTAAAATTTTCTTAAGTTTGACAATAATGATTACAATATATTATTTGAGTTGAGTTTTCTTTCATCCACAACATAGAGAAAACCTCTTAATTCATGGGATCTAACCCTTCGATTGAATTGATAAGATATTTCTTACTTTTAACAATAAACGATGGGAGTTAATGATAATTAACTAATTTAGAAGTTTAAAAAAAAGTTATATCACCATAGGTGAAGGAAAATTTTATTATTTTATAATTTTTTAAGTTAGAAGTGTTATGATGGTGTCTATGGTATTCCACAGTTGAAATGTGTCCTTGGGACCATCAGCACACCTTTTAACCCTTCAGATATTTCACCTTCTTTCCCCTCTTTCATTTATTTAAATCAATTAATAGGAGAAAGGAAACATCCACTAAGATATAATAGGACCTTTGAGTACAAATATTTATTTTTATTTTTATCTAGTGGATGTTTGGTTGGATCATTTTGATAGTTAGATAAATTATCCTTTGACTTAGTCATGTGTCAAGTTTTCTCACCAATATATCCTGCTATGTATTCCACTTTCCCTTAATAATTTTAAATCTTTTGAAATGATACTACAGTTTTTTAACTCTTATTATTTATTTATTTATTTTTAACCCTTATTTTTGCACTTGATATAGTATAATAATTCTAACTTTTTTTTGGGTAAACGATAACTCTAATTTCAAACAAGCGCGTAGGTTGATGTGAGCAATATCTTAATAGGGATTTATATACCCACTAAATTCCCACATGAGAATTTACTTTAGCATTCAAATTTTGTAAATAAGTTTGTTTCTCATTATCTATCCATTTAGTAAGAGTTTTTTATTTTTTATTTGTAAATTAGAAAAAAAAATTCATTAAATATATATGTGATTAAGTACATCAATATTCAAATTATTGATGTCTATGTGTGAGACTTTGGTAATGAAATTGGTAGCAATAAGTCGCATGAGTAGAACCACTTCGTTTGTAGGCCTAAGCATGTAGTCTGGTTTAGATACAAAATTATGAACATCGAGAAAAAAAGGGATTGTGCTCTAAGGCCATGTTGTCCTAGTGCTACCTAGGAGTGTGTAATTCAATTCCTCTTAATCGCCCCATACCTCTCCTATATTCCACCCATCATGTCTTTCATGTAACAACATAAAGATGATGTTTCTAAAAAATCACAACGTAAATTTGAATCATTCATTTTTGTGTTTACAAATTTAAAATGTATATTTCCACTCTAGTTGAGAGAGTGCATAGCATGGTTCAAGGAATCCATAATTGATTGCCGAAATCAGGTGACTCATATCAGAATTGATATGCGATGATACCAATTCCAGGCCGATCCCATATCAGCGTGTAGGTACAGACTGAGAGCAAAAAGGCCAAAAAAAAAATAGGGGTAGATCCGATATTGATCCCAATACCGTTCCGATTACTAAAACCGTTACCCACAGGCACCTTTTATGTAATTTAACATTTTTTCTTTTAGTGATTATTATTCATAAATTTCTAATTTCAGTCTATATAAAATTTCCCTTAAATTTTCTTAATTGAAGAAGTTGAATCGTCAAGTATATTGGATGTGAAATTTGTTGTCAATTTCGAGCTAAATCCATAGAATCAGTTCTCTTACATTTTAGGCTGTTTTTAGTATGCATTCTTGAAATACATTTTAGGTCAAGAACATTCTGCAAGTCTGAAACAAAGTAAAAATATGTTTGGTATACATTATTGGTTATAGATGCAAAGAATGCAACCTATTCTGGAATGGTACTATCTAAGACATTCCGCATTGTATGTATTCTTGGTTATAGATGTTGGAGAATGCAACTCTCTCTTACGTAAAGTTGCCAGAGTACGATTAACCTCTGTATTTGAAATCACTGCTTGTATATTAGGTATTGGCCATAATTCACAAGAATATTCTAGTCTTAGTAAGAGGAAAAGGGGTTAAGGATTCACCCGATGTGAAATATTACATTGTTCGAGGAACCCTAAAATGCTATCGGAGAGAAGGATCGTCAACAAGGGCGTTCTAGTGCATTGTAGATTCATATCCAAGACTGTATCAATTGATGATGCCATGTGAATCGCTAGAAACATGTTGAAGTGTATGGCTAACCCGCAATAACGAAAGTTTCATGAGGGGACTAGAACAGGCTACCATGAAACAAAAGATCTTCTTTCTAAAGAGATTCGATCCAGAACTATAACCTATTCTGAAACATGTTATCTAGAATTTCAAACGATATTTTCATTCTATGTTAAGAATGCATTCTACATTTTAAGAATGCATACACCTAACACAACCTTAATTTTATTGGTTAAAAACTAAAAGAGTGCTAAAACAGTATAATTTTGGTTTAAATGATTCGGTTCAAAGTATAGTATGTAGAACCAAAATTGAAATCAACTCATTTATTAAACGATTCAAGTTGGTGAAACCAAACGAATTTATTTTACAAACTCTAAAACTCAGTGACAGGACAAACCTGGAAGGAAGAGGTAATTGGTTCATATTCTATTTACCGCTTTAAACAATTTAAAACCGAACCAAACCAGTTAATAAACAATTTCATTTTTAAAACAGAATTGAACCATTTATCAAACCCTTAGACTATGTTTTGTAGTCATCGAGAAAATGGGAACAAAAAAAAACGGATTAAAGTGTTTGATATCAACTTGGTGTTTTCGGTCTTTTTGGAATGAAAAGGGGAAAAAAAAACTATAGAAATGTAAAATTATGAATCAACAAAACCTTATTCTATCATTTCAGTTTCAAAAAAAAAAAAATTAGGATAATTGTTCTTGAAACAGGTTTAACAAACACCATTTTTTGTTTTAAAATGGCATTTTGTTACAGAAACTAAAAATTCTGTTTTTTACACGAAACATCATTTCTAGAACTGAATGATTACCAAACCCAGCCTTATATATAAACCGACTTACAAAGTAAGAGAACCCATGACCACATGAATGTAGATCCCTGTATCATACACCGACAATACCAATACCAATATTTATTGGCCGTATCATACCAATACTAGATCGTAAAACATAAATAAATAAATATTCATATCATATCATATTGACTAATTAGCATTAATCAGGTATCGATATCATTCACAACCGAATCTTCGAATCTGATATAAAGCAACGGATACATACAACCGATACGATATGATACCAATACCTAAAACGACATGATCATATGGGCCGAACACGTGAATTACATGATTCACGTGATAGTCAATGCATCATATCCATGGTTCCATTTATATACAAGTGATGAGAAGAATATAAGAATAAGAATAAGATGTAAACGTGTAACGCAATGAGAATGTTTCTGTTTTTCCCTTTTGGGTTCCTCACAAAATGCCGCCGTTGAGTCAGAGGTCCACGCAACGTAGTTTGGATGGTTGGAAAACGTTTTTAAAGGTCTGCGTTTACTAAACCCCACTAATCATAAAGAAAGGGATGTTATAATTAAGCAAAAGATGCCATCATTTTTTGCCATAGAAACCTTATGGATCATAATTTTTTTTTTCTTACATGCCACTATGGCTTTCCCCAGTCCCCACTACTCTTATAATGATATATTATTAAGTCATTTCCAAATTATTTTTAAAAACCCTTTTATATACCTAACTTAGAAAAAGTTTATGAATAAGAGATGGAATTAAAAAAAAGGTGTCAAGTTAAATACACCTTCAAAGGTGTATGAAAACTTATCAAAGTAGAATAGCTGACCACAAAGTCCCGTGCTCAAATAGAATTTGCCAAATGAGAAATAAATATTTGAAAATTATAACTATGGAAGAGTGCACAATAATGGTTAGGGTACCATAAGTGTACATGAAATGTATGACAATACATGAGAAATATATTGATTGAATTAAACTCTAAAATTTGACATGTTACCAATCTAATGGTTAGAATTGTCATGTCATCATTCCACATGACACGATATGGACCACCTTAACATGCGTATCAAGGCTAGATCATTAAAACGAGTTTCCCGATTGAAAAACAAGTGCAAATATACCAGTCAAAATACACTCAGAAATCGGTGTTTTGAGGCGCAAAACCATCTTATATGACTGATCTGATACTAATCCTGATTTAACCAGATGCCTCAAACCATATGAGTAAACCTGCTAAGTTTTTGTCTAGCAACCCTAGTTGGTGACACTACAGTGCCCTAAGGTAGTATCCCTGAGTATCTCAAATTACTTTTGGATAGAGAAGCTTGAGGTCATACTTCCATGCGTCTGTAAAATTTGACAAACGGATAAAAGCGGTCGAAGGCTACCTATGTACAGGTCAGTGATTAAAAAAACCAGGAATTGGGATCTGCTTCGGTCCCAGCCGATTCCAATCCGGAATAAATTGAATTGGTCAGAAATGGTGGAAACTGACCTAAACCAAGTTTCCATATAGAATCAGTTCGATCCAGATCGGTAGCTGAGTGGCTGATCAGGTCTGATTTTTTAAACCTGGCACAGTTTGGCCACAAATTAAGCTGTGGATGGTGCATACAAGCAGGCCACTGTACTAAGCTAGACACAACGATTGTATATGTAAGTAATGTGAGTAATGTGAATGGAGACAAACACGAGGACATGGACAGTTGAAAAAATTCCCTCAAATTGTTAAGAGTGAATGACAGGGAATCCAAAACATAAGAACAGAGACAAGTGGGCTCGGCTAGGTTCCCCTCCCCCTTCCTCCCAAAGAAAGAAACGCACCCAACAAATCCCATCCCTTTCTCTCACTAATTCTTACATTGTCAGCTATCAAAACACAAATAAACATGGAATACTCACTATGGATTGTCCACCGTCCATTTAAGGCTAAAGTGTGTGGGTGTGGTGTGTTTTAAAGATCAAAAGTGCAGATATATTGACCTGGGCTGGCTGGTCGGTAGTCGGAATCAAGCAGTGGTGACATATGGTCCCATCCAACTAATGGGCATCACCGGAAAAGTGGCTTTTTCAGGGATTACATGGCTTTGATATCCAAGGAGAACCAACTTCATTTTCAATATGAATGAATTTCTGTTTCCTATCCATGACCACACAAGGAAGTATTCGATAAGATCAAAAAGACTTTACAGATACACTTTTGAACTAAGACAAATTACCATCATAATCATGTGAATTGAAGTGGCATGAGATGACTGTGATACCTGAAGCAACATTCCTTTCCCCACACGATCCCTCTATTTTTCTCCGATTATTCATTCAACTTGCAAACGTCGATGAACTTCTGAACAGCATTTTGATATTGTGTTCCCTGCAAGTAACACATGCATAGTGCCAGTTACCAGTAACACCCGAAGACATCACATACTTCAATTAATTATAAACTTCATTTGTCTCCATTTTTACTGGGGGCGGACAGTGGAGGGGGAAGAGAGAGGCATAAACAAAACCCCTCATCATATCACAAGTGCTTCAGTAATTTACATCTACGAAAGGCATCAAGGTGACCCAAATCCATTCCACGTGGTAGCTTCACCCACTCTTTCAGCCCAACAACACCTTAATCAACCCCCTTTCTTCAGGATGTTAAAGCCAGTTAATGGATGGTTTGGCTGATTAATTGTGCCAAGTCAACTATGTAGCAAGACACATGGTTAATATGGTCTAGGAAAACAACAACTGTCAAGTGTAGTTGGTGAACTGTGGTGTGCAAAAAACCCATGCTCACTAGGAGGTCTCAAGTTCAAGCCTCCTGGCTGTTACCTACTTCCCTCATTACCTACCAAAAAATATATATATATATGGTCTAGGGAACTACGATGTTATTCCAGGCGAACTGCAAGCTAGACCTCAAACCAATACCTACTCGAACAACTTAGAGGAATTAGCACAAGGCTGTAAGTTTGGCCCACTGAGCACCTCGAAAAATCAAGGCCTGGGCCATGCTTTGATGCCTGTGGGCCGGGCTAGAGTTGAGATTTCAAGCTCAAGGTCAGGCTGGGTCTGGGATGAGGCTTCAGTTTGAATTGAACCCAGCACTCCGGGTCAGCAATCCAATTAGTTCTCCAGCCTATTTCAGACTCATATGTAACGTACTTTGCCGAAACAGGAGATTTCTTTCATCACACGATGGCCTGGAATCGAATAGCAGTCCCTCATTAAGGCCTTGAGGAAACCAAGATTTTAAAGAAGTTTTACCTTGAACTGTGTAGCAAAAGGAAAGGAACATCAATGAAAGATGATTTAATAACACATTACCTCCCAATACAGTTGGTTGCAATCTGTGCACTGCCAAAACTCTAAATTCTTTTTAAACAGACAGTTTGGGATTACTTGGAATCCCTTTGCAGCTGCAATTGCTTCTTCAGTTGTTAGTGGTTTTTGAATAAACCTTCCGTTGCATTTGGTGCACCTTGACATTAACTGATCCTCTGAAATCTTCAACTGGAAAGTCTCAATCACCTGAAAGAAAAGTTCAATCAGAACTTGGCAGAAGATAGTTGAGAACTTAAGATACCACTGAGAACCCACCAACTAGAAAGTCTCTAAACACTATGGCCATGCAATTGAGAACAGGGAAGACAGTCATCATCGGCTTGGTGCTGCTATGGGAACTCTAAGCTAGTCAAGCAACAATGCCATCAGTGTCTACCTGTTTTAAATTTCCTCTTGTATTTTCCAGGACAATTAACCAAATGTTCACTAAATCATTATAAATGAGGGTTACAGAGCAAAAAAATTATGCACCTGGTTGACAAGCTACAATGGAAAGAATTTCAGCATGTGTGGCAAGAAATGAACCAACCGGAAGATTATATGGATTCCTTTCAATTAGGGATAGATGAGATTATTCTTTATCCTTCAAACTCCCATATGGTCTTTGAAGTCTTGGAAAAAATTATGCTGACCAAACTACTTACTACAGATTGTAATTTTCTCTTTTTGTTAATGAAATTTTTTACCTATCAAAAAAAAAAAAAAAAATTCTTGCAGGTAGGCTTCAGATCGGGGTGTTCCTCAGGTCCAGGATTGAGTTATGCATCAAATTGTCTAAAAGTTAACAAAAGAAGCTACCCACATAACAACATTTCATACCTCAACGAGCTGGTCATTCTTCAGCAGAGTCTTCACCCTGTAAACTTGATTCCTTATCAGATAGTCATGCCTCAACAGCTTGGCATCTCGGGTTAAGAGCACCCTCTTTTCTTTTTGTGCTTGATCTATCAACTGCCTAGAGCAACATTTAAAATAATTTCAATATCGCAATTTAAATAAAGGAACAGCCACTAAAGACTCCATATTTCAAAGGAGAAAAAGGATTATAAAAATGGAGTCATTCAAATTATTAAATTGACAGGGAAAAACACCTAGGTTCAGGCTTTTTTAAACATGGAACTGCAGCATCAATCCCCACACAACGCAAGTGCTTAGCCAAGCCTTCCACCTGGATAAGTATTTTGTCAGTCTCATGAATACAGTGTTAAGTCCCCCCCCCCCCCCTCCTTCTGTTTCTTCAGATGAATAAAATGCAAAGTTGTTTCATAAAGCTGAGCACTAGATGATGCATGGGAGGGCCACAAAGGAAACAAACAATAATATTAGACTTTGCATGCAAAAGAAGTTTACCCCCTAGACAAGAAAAGCTAATAACTGCATAGAAACAACAATTCCCTCAGCAAACACTTACCATCACATCACATAAAAATTTGGGGCATCCATCACCACCCATGGATAAATCCCAGGGCGGTGGCCCCTGCCAGTCACCGCTATTCTCAACCCTTCTTTCCCTGCTAGACAAACCAACTGAAGATTGTTTTTTCCCTTTCTTTTTTAATTTACTTGGTTTTCTGTCAGAATCCTTCAACAAGATTTTTTCCCCATATTTTTGCACTATCTTTGACAGAGATTCATCCAAAGGAATGGTCTTCCTATGTGAAACCTTGGAAATGGATCCCACCATGGAATAATTTCTCTGATAAATTTCAAAATTCATGGTTGCTCTGACCATATCTGAAGCTTCACCAAATTTTAGCCTGAAAATACTGACACAAACATCAGGCTTCTCAAAAATTTGTTTGAGTCCAAGAATCGCATCTGCGGAGTGCAGTGGAGTACTATTGTGCAAGGAATTGCCTGCAAAGTACCACCCAAACCAATAAGTAACCAGCAAGTGTGAAGGTATCAGGCCTTAAGTTTAAATGACAAGAAGGAATAAGTATCCTTCTTTAGTTGATACATGCTCCATCAAATGAAATACTCTATGCTCAATATTGTCATGGTTTTTCAGTCAAGATTCACGTTCACGCACCAAGAAAGCAAAGAAAACATAAGAACTTGGCATTGTAGTAATGAATCTAAAAGGTAAAATATGATTTTCTTTACTTTTAGGTAGAAAGAGGTAATACTAGTTTGGGGTATGAATGTTTATTGATTCAACATAGTTAATGAACCACATGAACTAAAGCAAGCCCCTACAATGCAGAAGCATCCTCAAAGGTGGCTCCTTAGGTGCCACCACATAAGCAGGGAAGAGACCAGCTGCCAAGGAGGGCCTCTTAGGTTTCCCATTCAGCAGAAGAGAAAAATTATATCAGTCCAAGTGTCTAATTAAAAATGAGTTTTGTCTCAATTGATTTTATAAGTAGTGTGAGTGATTTCAGAAGAATTATAAACAAGAGAAGAGAATTGAGTTTATGTGTTGGCTTGTCAATGTGACAGCGTGCAGGCCTTTATTTATAGATATTAAGGAGGTGACAAATATGGCATGCTAGCTAAGGCTGACTCAAGGTTTTATCTAGCATGTGGTACATGAGGCACAATGAAACTAGACATATTACAGGAATAAACTGAACCGGTCCAACTCTTTAACACTCCCCTTCAAGTTGGTGCATATATATCATACATGCCCAACTTTGAGACAATATGGTGGAAAGACTTAACAGACAACCCTTTGGTGAAAACATCTGCGAGCTGGTTTTATGTAGTAACAAATGGAGTACATATCAGACCATCTTCAATCTTCTCTTTGATCAAGTGTATCAATTTCAACATGTTTGCTCCTGTCATGTTGGACTCGATTATGAGCTATACTGATCACAGATTTGTTATCATAGTAAAGCTTCATAGGTCCTTCTGGGGCCAGTTTAGATCACTAAGAAGGCTTTTAGCCACATAAGTTCGCACACACTTGGAGCCATTGCCCTATATTCAGCTTCAGCACTAGATTTGGAAACAACTGGTCGTTTTTTGCTTCACCAAGTAATAAGGTTTCCTCCAAGAAATGTACAGTAGCCAGAAGTGGATCGGCAGTCATCAATGGACTCAGGCCAATTAGCATCAGTAAAGGATTCTAACTTCAAGCTTCCATTATTTGAGAACAAGATACCTTTTCTGGTGCTGATTTCAAGTACCGTAGAATTCTATATACTGTCTCAAGGTGAGCAGCCTTCGGGTCATGTAGGAAACGACTGACAATACCCACACCCTTCTTGTAAGGCATTGATATCGCTCCTCGTCCACAGAGTCACCACCTATGCTGCTGAATTGGTGGTTAACTTCTATGGGAGAATCTGCAGGTTTACAACCAAGCATCCATATTTCTTCTAGGAGGTCTAGAACGTACTTCCTTTGAGAAATGAAGATTCCTTTGTTAAATCAAGCCACTTCAATTCCCAAGAAATATTTGAGATGGCCCAAGTCTTTAGTTTCAAATTCAGCTGCCAGGTAAGTCTTTAGGAGAAAGATTTTTACCTCATCATCACCAGTGATCACTATATCATCCACATACACAATATGACAAGTACAATGATCTTGTTGACTCAGTGTTTGACAAATAAGGTATAATATGCATTGCTCTATTTGAAACCAAACTTCTCCATAGCCTTTTGAAACCTACCAAACCAAGCACGAGGTGAATGTTTCAAATTATAAGGAGATTGGAATCTACATACTTTGCAATTGTGGTGATGAGTTAAAACCCAAAGGAATATCTATCAAACCTCCTCTTCAATATCACCATTCAAAATTGCATTCTCTACATCCAAGGTTTGCAGCACAATATAAAAAGGCTCAAACGGAGTTCATTTTTGCAACTGGAGCAAAACTTTTTTGATAATCAATGCCATAGGTTTGAGTGAATCCTTTGGCAACCAATTTGTCTCCGTAACTGGCAATGGTTCCATCTGCATTTTGTTTCACTATAAACACCTACTTGCACCCAACTATTCCCGCCCCCCTTTAGGATAAGATATAAGCTCCCAAGTATCATTTTTCTTCAAGGCCTACATATCCTCCATCATCGTAATTTTCCACTTAGGATCATAAATATCTTCTTTCCAGACCTTTGGGATAAGCACAGAGGATAAAGAGGAAACAAAAGCACGATAGGTGGAAGACAGAGATTCATAAGAGACAAAGTCAGAAATGGGGTGTTGGGTGCAGGACCTAACTCCCTTTCTAAGAGTGATAGGAAGATCATTGTCAGAAGGACTATTGCCTTGTATATGCTTAGGAACTGTTTCTAGAGGCGCCAAAGAACATGGTAAGCTAGGAGCAATTTTCTCTTTGCGACGAGAATATGTAAAGAGCTCTTTTCCCCGGATGTCGAATAGTATTCTCCTCCTAAAGTTGAACAATATCAATAACAAGAAGGGAAGCTACGGAATTTCACTTGGAGGCATTTCTTCCTCAAGATTCTATACCTAAAGAGATGTCAGATAGAAAAACTCGTACTCATGAAAAGTGACATCCTTCGTTACAAACAATCTTCGAGTAGGAAGGTGATAGCACTAGCTCCGTCTAATTTAGAACGAGCAGAAGTTGTGCACAAAAAAATAAAAAAAAATAAACCCAACTCTGGAGGGGAGGTGGGCGGCTAAAGCAAGGTCCAGGAGCTGACCGGAGTTTTGAAGTCCATAACAGCAAAAGGAACCCTGTTAATAAGGAAGGCAATAGTGAGAACAACGTCACCCCAATAAAACTTAGGAACATTGGTAGTGAACATGATAGACCAGGCAACATTAAGTGGATGTCGATTCTCACACTCAGGGATACCATGTTGTTCTGGAGTTCAAACACAGGAAGTTTGGGATATAATGCCATGATCATCAAGGTACTAGAGAAACACACCATACATATATTCCAATCTATTATCACAGCACAAGGCTCGGATCGGAGCACCAAACTAAGTCCAAACCATATTATGGAATGACTGAAACAAGAAAAAGCCTCTGATTTTTGCCGAAGGAGATATGCCCAAGTTAGGTGAGTGCAATTATTAATAAAAGTAATAAACCATTGATACCACATGCCACTATTGTGGTAAACCAGGACACATCCAACATTTCTATTGAAAACTTAATGGCAAAATTTCTCAGAAGCAGTTCGCTAATTCAGCAACAGTTGCTGAGCCTTCTCAACCTGGACAATCTGAGGGTAAGATGGTCAAGATGAACGATGAAGAATTTGCACGGTACAATCAGTTTCAAACTCCGGCTCCTCAACCTTCCACTGCTACTTTTGTCTAGACAAGTTATGCCATTTCATGTCTCTCCTCTTCTTCTCACCCCTAGATAATTGATTCAAGTGCATCAAATCACATGTCCACTGTTTCAGGTATGTTTTCTTCGTTTAAGGAATCTTCTACTAATGTCATGTTGGCCCATGGTCTAATTGTAAAGGTCAATGGCGCTGGCACAGTTCGTCTTAGTTCTTCTTTGTCGTTATCACTTGTCCTTTATTTGTCACATTTTTCATTTAACCTTTTGTCTATAAGCAAGTTCACATGTGCTTACAATTGTTCTATAACATTTTCTTCTAACTTGTGTGTTTGTCTGGACCTTAAGAAAAAGATGATTGGTAGAGGCCGTCAAGTTGGGAGGTTGTATCTTCTTGAAGAAAATCCTCCTTATACTGCATGTTCGAGTGTTCTGACTCCTCATCAGGTACACTACCAGTTGGGTCATCCATATTTACAGTCTACAGAAGCTTGATTCTCGTTTTAGCTCTCTTTCTATTTTAAATGTGAGTCTTGTCAGTTTGGAAAGCTATATCGTGTGAGTTATTCCCTTCAAGACAATAAACAATCTGCGCACCCTTTTGCTATGGTTCATTCAGATGTATAGGGACCTTGTCCTATCACATCCAAGTTAGGTTTTGAGTATTTCATCACTTTCGTTGATGACTGTTCCAGAGTTACCTAACTTTATTTAATGAAAAATTGTTCTGAATTATTTTCTATCTTTCAAGCCTTTGTTGCTGAAATTCGAAATCAGTTTAATGTGACAATTAACATTAACATAGTGATAATGCAAAATAAGACTTTTCTGGTCATTTTTCTCAGTTTACGACTGATTATAGTATGATTCATCAATCTTCTTATTCAGATACTCCTCAGCAAAATGGGGTTGCTGAAAGAAAAAATTGACATTTGATAGAAGTTGCTCGGTCCCTTCTCTTTGAAATGAAGGTGGCCAAATATTTTTGGACTAATGTTGTTTTGAGTGCTTGACTGCTTGTTATCTTATTAATCAAATGTCTTCTTCTGTTTAGCGTAGTGGTATTCCTCATTATTTATTGTTTCCTTCTGACCCACTTTTTTGTCTTCCACCTTATGTTTTGTTGTGTTTGCTTTATTCGTGATCATCGTCCAGGTTTGTCAAAGTTGGATCCCTATAGAAATATTTTTTTACTACTGACCTATCCTTCTTTGAGTCCATGTCCTACCCCGGATGAGTCGTTTGTTTTGTCTGAGCTGGATGATGATCATCCACTTTATGTTATTCTTCATTCTACTCCACAAGTTGCCACAGAAGCAGAGTTGCCACCACAACCTCCTCCACCAATTGTTTAGCAAGTTTATACTCATCATCCTCTGGAAGCATCAACACCCCCTATCTCTACGGTACCTACATCATTGTCTTTGTTTATAGATCCTACTCTAGGTATTACTCTGTCTGATCTAGATCTTCTTGTTGCACAGTGAAAGGGTGTTAGGAGTTGTACTTGTCTATTTCAAACTTTGTGTCTTATTCTGGTTTGTCATCGTCTTTTTATTCCTGTCTTTCAATTGTTTCTTGTCATCCTATTCCTAAGTCTATTGCAGAGGCATCATTCAGTCTTGGCTGCAGGACAGCTCTAGAAGAAGAATTGCTCACTTTGGAGGAAAATCAGACTTGGGACCTTGTATTGTTGCCTAAGAGCAAGTCAACTATTGATGTCCTGGGGTTTATATAGTTAAGGTTAACCCTGATGGTTCTCTTTCTCGGTTAAAGACCTCGTTAGTTGTGAAGGGTTACGCCCAGGTTTATCAGTTTATATTGTTGACTATCTGGATAGCTTTTACCCTGTCGCAAAGTTGGAATATGTTCGTCTTTTAATGTCTCTTGCAGCTTTGTCTCACTAGCCGTTGTATTAGCTTGATGTGAAGAATGCTATTCTTCACGGTGATTTGCATGAGTAGGTCTATATGGAGCAACCTCCGGGGTTTGTTACTCAGGGGGAGTCTGGGAAGGTGTGTAAACCTAAGAAGTTCTTGTAAGTTTGAAGCAGTCTCCTCGGACATGGTTTAATAGGTTAACTAATGTGGTTGTTGAATTTGGGCTGTCCATGTGTGATAGTCATCATTCGATCTTCTATCGCAAATCTAGGATAGGAAGGATATTTCTAGTTGTGTATGTTGATGATATTATTATTACTAGAGATGATGTTGGAGGAATCCAAAGTTTGAAAGTGCATTTACAGAAACAATTTCAAATTAAAATTTACATAAACAATTTCAAATTAAGGATATAGGAAGGATGAAGTACTTTTTGGGCATTAAAGTTGCCCAATTAAGGAAGGGAATTTAACTTTTTCAGAGAAAATGTGTTCTAGATTTGCTTACAAAGACTGGTATTTAGGAACCAAACATCTGGATACTCCGATGGATCCAAATGTGAAACTTACCGCTAAAGGAGGTTGGTTGGAAAGATGAATTATTTGACTGTGACACACATAGTTATTAAAGCGGTGAGGCGACGGAGGCGTTTGAAGGTCTTTCAGAGCGCTTTAACGATAAGGTGGGCATAAGGTGTCATCTTATTGACTTAAAGCGTTCCTGTGTAATTTTTTTATAAAACCATTCTATTTAACTCAAATCCTAGTTGAATCCTACTACTCATATGCTAAATAAAAATTAAAGGTTCATACTTCATATCAATGCAAGATATTCACCAAGAAAACAATTCAATAAAATGAATAAACTAACTTCATTTTCATCATTCATCATACATTATTCATATTAACATTTAATATAAATACATAATTTTGAAACAAAATTATAAATATAAAGAAAAGAAGACTTAAAATATACAAGTATTTATTATACTTACCTCTATGATGCCAAAATGAGTGTCTAAGCCCTAAGGTCATCCACTATATTTATACTCTTGTCAAAGAAGTAATTAAGAACTTAGAATTAAAAAATATCTAAAGTAAAAAATAAGATGCCAAATCAAATAAATGAGAAGTTTGACTAACCTGGGGATTCTGAGTCATTCTAAAAATCTTCAATGAAGAAAAAACATAAAATAAACTAAAATGCTAAAAATTTAGTAAACAGTCAAAGTCAAATACTTCAAAATTCAATCCAAATTATTAATTAAATTAAAATCTTCTTCTTCTTCTTCTTCTTCTTCTTCTTCTTCTTCTTCTGCATTATGTTGTTGGCTTGCATCATTTGAAGCCATGCCATAATCGTCCTCAATGTTTTCATCGTCACGAACATCATATTCACTCATCTCATCCACTTCTTCATCTGAAGAATCCTCAAGCTCAACTCTCCTACCACGCCAGGTATAGCAAAGATTGGATCCACTGGTAGATGTTGGAGCCCTCCTTGGTCTATTGTGGCCTTGATATGATGAAGATGCCCCAGGTGCTCTATCAACATCTCTCCAAGTGTAATCATTCTCAGGATGAACTAATTCATTATCTGATTCGCCAATCATCCACTCACTACTCCAATTTAGCTCACCAAGCAACAATGGATTGTAGTTTCTGTTTTGTTATTTTCTTGGAACCTTGCTTGAAGTCGACGATTATACTGAATGTAGACAAGAACATTTAATCGTTGATACTCTAACCTATTCCTATTCTTGGTGTGAATCTGAAAAACATTAATAATATGAGGTTATCTTCAATAAAACCATATTAAGTGAAGTACAGGTACGTAGAACTCAATACTCACAAATTCAAATGTGCTCCAATTGCGCTCACAACCAAAAGATGAGCAACAAAGACCAAGTATGTGCAATACAACTTTTGCAAGGTCAGGAGCAGGACTTCCATGTCTTCCCCACTAAGAGACTATAAATATATAATATAAAAAAAATAGATTAAGTAAAAAATTAACATACAAAGTTCTAATTAGTTTTAAAGGAAATATACTTACTAGGATTCAACTTATCCCTTTGTCTAAGCGCCATGTTCTTTGCAAAACTTCCTTTAGCAAAGGTATAAGCTTCAACCTGGAGAATGATCTTATCCTGCCAAGGTCTCATCAGGCACCAACCTAGTAAGAACATCATTGAAGGCATCACTTGCTTTATGAGCAAGGGTCATGTCATTATCTAGATCATTTGCTACTACTGCCTTAAAGAACTTGTTTGGATTGAGGAAAAAGGCAACTAAATATGTTGATCGATCCACCATAGTCTCACAACGGAAATCAACAATCCCTATGATTTTCTTCCATTTCCTTTCATTGTCTCCAAAAAAAAATTTTGATGTTCTTCTTTGCCACTTGCATTGCCATATATATTTCAAGCATAGCAGTCAACTCATCACCATCCACTATCCTCAAGAGTTGAAGAAGAGGCTGTGATGCTCTTATGCAATCCATCACACCATTCCAGAACGTTGTAGCAAACACCGTCACAGAAGCTTTCTTCCTTGCCTCTATAGATGCAAGCTTAGAACGGGACCATTCATCATCAACAAATAATTTTTTCAAAGATTCTTTGTGCTTGTATAAGCTCTGGAGTGTTAAAAATGAAGAGGCAAATCTAATCACTCCAGCCCTCACTAATTTTGCTCCTTTTGTTTTTTGCCTCATAGCTTCAAGAAGGCAAGTGTGCATGTAGATGAATGCAGTTAATTTCCTGCCCTTCGATATAACAGACTTATATGAGCGTAATTTGCCTATGTCTTCCATCATAAGGTCTATGCATTGAGCTGCACATGGAGTCCAAAACAACCTCTTCCTTTTTTCCATTAGTCAACCCACAGCAACATAGTTGGCAGCATTGTCAAAGGCTACTTGAACCACATAATCTTCACCAATCTCTTCAACCTTACTATCAAGGAGCTTAAATAACATTTCAGTTGTTTGTGATTGGTTAGATGCATCCACAGACTCCAAAAAAAAAACCCCTCCGGACAGTTGACAAGAAAATTATTTAGGTGCGTTCCTCTCTTGTCTGTCCACCAATAAAAAATGAGTGTGCACCCATATTTCCTCTACTATCCTTAATACTTCATCTTTAATTCACCAATTTTATCTTTTTTAGGCTTCAATAGAAGCCCCCTTATAGTCTTGAAATGAAGGGGGCCTGAAACCTAGTCCATATTGACCAATAGCCTCTACCAATTCCTCAAAACTCCTTAACTTTAAAGCATTAAATGGAACACCGCTTTCATAAGCCCACCTTATGAATTAAAGGTGAAGTATCAAGGATACTGGAGGAAATATGGGTGCACACTCATGTCTGATGTGTAGACAGACAAGAGAGGAAGGCACCTAATTAATTTTCTTGTCAACTGTCCGAAAGGGACCTTTTTTTTTTTTTTTTTTTTTTTTGGAGTCTATGGATGCATCTAACCAATCACAAACTGTTATTTAAGCTCCTTGTTAGTAAGGTTGAAGAGATTGGTGAAGATTATGTGGTTCAAGTAGTCTCTACCAATGCGCCAACTATGTTGCAGCGGGTCGACTACTAATGGAGAAAAGGAAGAGGTTGTTTTGGACTCCAAGTGCAGTTCATTGCACAGACCTTATGATGGAGGACATAGGCAAACTGCACTCATATAAGTCTGTTATATCGAAGGCAGGAAATTAGTTGCATTAATCTATAGGCACACTCGCCTTCTTGAAGCTATAAGGCAAAAAACAGGGGGAGCAGACTTAGTGAGGGCTGGAGTGACTAGATTTGTCTCTTCATTTTTAACACTCCAAAGCTTTTACTAACAAAAGGAATCTTTGAAAAAATTATTTGTTAATGATGAATGGTCTCATTCTAAGCTTGCATCTACAGAGGCAGGGAAAAAAATTTCTGAGACGGTGTTTGCAACAACTTTCTGAAATGGTGTGATGGATTGCAGAAGAGCATCACAACCTCTTCTTCAACTCTTGAGGATAGTGGATGGTGATGAGTTGTCTGTTATGCCTAAAATATATATATGGCAATGCAAATGACAAAGAAGAGCATAAAAAAAAAATTGGAGACAATGAAAGGAAATGGAAGAAAATCATAGGGATTATTGTTGTGAGACTATGATGAATCAACCAATATATTTAGCTGCCTTTTTTCTCAACCCAAACAAGTTCTTTAAGGCAGTAGCAGATGACCCAGATAATGAGATGGCCCTTGCTCATAAAGCAAGTGATGCCTTCAATGATGCTCTTATTAGGTTGGTGCCTGATGAGACCTTGCAAGATAAGATCGTTCTCCAAATTGAAGCTTATACCTTTGCTAAAAGAATTTTTGCAAAGAACATGACGATTAGACAAAGGGACAAGTTGAATCCTAGTAAGTATATTTCCTTTTAAAGTTCTAATTAGTTTAGAACTTTGTCTATTGATTTTTTACTTAACCTATTTTTTTTATATATTATATATTTATAGTCTCTTGGTGGGGAAGACATGGAAGTTCTGCTCCCGACCTTACAGAGGTTGCATTACGCATACTTGGTCTTTGTTGCTCATGTTTTGCTTGTGAGCGTAATTAAAGCACATTTGAATTTGTGAGTATTGAGTTCTAAGTACCTGTAGTTCACTTAATATGGTTTTATTGAAGATAACCTCATATTATTAATGTTTTTCAAATTCACACCAAGAAGAGGGATAGGTTAGAGCATCAACGATTAAATGATATTGTCTACATTCAATATAATCACCGACTTCAAGCAAGGTTCCAAGAAAAAACAAGAACAAAACAGAAACCACAATCCATTGTTGCTTGATGAGCTAAATTGGAGTAGTGAGTGGATGATTGGCGAATTAGACGATGAATTAGTTCATCCTGAGAATGATCTCACTGGGAGAGATGTTGATAGAACACTTAGGGCATCTTCATCATATCAAGGCCACAATAGACCAAGGAGGACTCCAGCATCTACTAGTGGATCCAATCTTTGCTATACCCGGCGTGGTAGGAGGGTTGAGCTTGAGAATTCTTCATATGAATAAGTGGATGAGATGAGTGAAAAAGATGTTCGTGATGATGTAAATATTGAAGATGATTATAGCATAGCTCCAAATGATGCAGGACAGCAACAGAATGCAGAAGAAGAAGATTTTAATTTAATTACTGATTTGGATTGAACTTTGAAATATTTTGAGTCTTTGAACTTTAAAGTATTTTGAGTCTTTGAACTTTTAATTATTTGACTTTAACTGTTTACTAAATTTTTAGCATTTTAGTTTATTTTATGTTTTTTCTTCATTGAAGATTTTTAGAATGATTCAGAATCCCCAAGTTAGTTATACTTCTCATCCATTTAATTTGGCATCTTGATTTTTACTTTAGATATTTTTCAATTCTAAGTTCTTAATTACTTCTTTGACGGGAGTAGAAACATAGTGGATGACCCTAGGGCTTAGGCACTCATTTTGGCATAATAGAGATAAGTATAATAATTACTTGTATATTTTAAGTCTTATTTTCTTTATATTTATAATTTTGTTTCAAAATTATGTATTTATATTATATGTTAATATGTTATGATGATTGATGATTGACAAACTTAGTTTATTCACTTTATTGATTTGTTTGCTTGATGAATATCTTGTATTGGTATGAAGTATGAACATTTAATATTAATTTAGCATATGAGTAGTAGGATTCAACTAGGATTTGAGTCAAATAGAATGGTTTTATAAATAAATTATACAGGAATGCTTTAGTCAATAAAGCAACGCCTTATACCCGCCTTATCATTAAGGCGCTCTGAAAGGCCCTCAAATGCCTCTGTCGCCTTGCCGCCTTAATAACTATAGTTTGAGTGTGCTTCATCTATGCAATTGTGATGTGATAACCACACCGCTATTCATATTGCGTCAAATCCAATGTTCCATAAGAGAACAAAACATATTGAGGTAAATTGTCACTTCGTTCGGGAGAAGCTGCAGTAAGTAGTTATTTCTACAAATCATGTTTACACAGGGGAACAACTTGCAGATGTTTTCACTAAGTCTCTGGGGAGTGGTGGAGTTGAATACATTTGTAACAAGATGGGCATGATTGACATCTATGCTCCAGGTTGAGGGGGAGTGTTAGAAGTCGATAATAATAAAGGGATAGGGAATTGTGGCTTCTGTTTAGCGCAAGTCACAATTACCT
Organism: Macadamia integrifolia; assembly: GCF_013358625.1. NCBI lineage: Eukaryota > Viridiplantae > Streptophyta > Magnoliopsida > Proteales > Proteaceae > Macadamia > Macadamia integrifolia. The sequence goes on from NC_056570.1 coordinate 9,872,783, forward strand.
CCCTCAGGGTGTTTTGGTCCTAGTATGTTAGAGTTAGTAATTGAATTTCCTTTTTTGGTTATGTCTTCTAGTTTCCTATTTGTGTTATGACTTTATAATAGTTAATCTATATATTGAGTGAAGTGGGCAGTCCCAACCTCAAGGTTGTGACTCCCAAAGGTTACAGCCATCTCTCTTCTCTCTCTCTCTCTTTTTCCTTTTCTTCTTCTTCTTCTTCTAAATTTACAGTAAAAAGTCAGTTAGGTACTGGTAATTTCAAATTGATGCTATCTATAGCACAACATTGCATTATTCATAGATTATTCCCTTTTTCAGTCCATAAGGAAGCAAGTGAAGTTTGAATACTTCATTGATTATCTAGGAGTAAGCAAGTAACATGTATTGTTAAAGGAATTTAGTCATTTAGGTTTATTTTGCTGCTAAACTAGCAAATACAATAAGACAAATAGGATTTACTAAGAGAGAAAGAAAATAATATACAAGAATGTCAGAGTTACTCTAGAAAGGGGGGAAAAACAACACAGGCAATGTCGCATAAATATAGGTGGTCAAACCACAACATATCAGAGGAGCTCATAAGGCATGGTCATTGGCGGTCCTTGCCTCCTTGGCTTTCATTTGGATGAGGTATTCATGGAATAAGCCAAAGAGCAAGCTTGCCCAAACCCCATGAGGATGTGATAATCTGAATAAACTCCCAACTCCACCACATGCACCCAATCAAGCTAGAGTATTCCTAATCAGTAATCCAAATTCTCTAATATAAGCCAGCCTCAGACCACAGGAAGTGAAATCAACAGGGCCAGAAGAGGCAACCTCACCCCCTGGACCTTAGGAGGCAAAGCATTACAGCATCATTGTTCCTGAATAGTCCACCCACTCCAGATGGATACAAATCCCAACAAAGCATCCCACAAAGGATTCTCAAACAGAGTAAAATGTAACAAGCAACACTAGATTTCAATAGTAAAATATATCCTCTATGCAATTCCATTGTGTAATAAACTGATATGTCGAATAAGTAATATTGCAGTTCTTTATGTTCGGTGTTTCTATCTGACATGTTATTATCACATACAATAATGAAAACCACATAGAAATAATCAAAAGCTCAAAGCATTGGACAAGACAAACCTTCTCTGTCAATCTTCCCTTGAAAGACTGAAAATATTTTCAATAAGCAGTGTGCATCTGCAGCTGCATATATGTTCTGCTCTGCTGTAAGAGGACGGTGTGACCAGTCACTACATTGGAGTTCCTGGAGGAACAGTATCTAAATCAAAACTGCCTCAACATAATTTTTTTCATGAAAACTTTCACCCCACTCAATACCAAAAGGGCCTGAACAAACAGATTAATTAATCCTCCTTCAAATTTGGACAGCATAAAAATAAATGGTAAGTTTAAACATTGAGCTTGGTGCCAAACCAGGACCTAACCTCCAAAGGGAATGATACATGTTAAAAGAAAAGGAAAACAAAAAGAATCTCAATGCATAATGCAGTATTGATCCGTGGAATGGATATTTGATCAATATGCTAGGACTAGGGTACTAACTAAACATCTTCCATTAGGCTGTTCATTGACCAAACTATACCTTGCATGGAAGCATGATTGATGAGTGCATCGCTCATTGGGTTGGTCTGACATCAATAGTATTCACTATTCTACAATACAGAGCTACTGCTATCCCGAAGAGCCAGTGGATAGTGAAGAAACTTCAGCGAGCCAAACGCAAACAAGATATTAAAAGGGCAATTTGATCTCATGACCATGAAGATGTGCAAAATTGCACCCCACCCCCTAGTCCCTCCCTTCCTGCCCTCATTCAAAAATAATATAATTAGGAACTCCACGCCCCTCCTAAATAGAAAAAATTCCAATGGGGAGTTAGTCTCAAGAGGGTGAGCATTTATTCAGTGCTCTGAGGGAGAAGGAATATAGGAGCATCCTCATCCTAATTTCAAATCATTCCATATTTGATTATTAAATTTCACTTTACTTCACATCCAAAAAACCCTTTGCTATAAAATGTAAAATAGAAATTATATGTAAAATATATAATTACTAAATATGGTCAGAAATTTAAATAGTTTATACAATCACATGGGGTAATGATTACAAAAGTTTTTTTTTTTTAAGTTTGAAAATTTCACTTCCCTTTTCTTTAAATTTCCCTTGCAACAATTTAAACATGTATCATTATATGTTTACCAGATGTGATTTGTTCATGATGAGTCAGTCAACAATTTGCACCCATTGTAACTTGGGAACTATGGTCCCATTTCCTTGGTTTGGTTGGAATATGCTAGGAGTAAATAAGAACTAATGGTAAGCAATGGCAAAGTGGATGAAAGGCAATGTATACATGTAAATGTAATCACACTTAAATCACCAAACTACACAAGCAATGAAGCAAAGGCTTCCCAGTAACCATACCTTCGAAAGAGAAATTCCAAGAACTTCTTCGCATATGGTTGACAAGCTTTTTGTCTCCTTGGAAGGTTTTCTTCCCGGTTTGCGCTGAAGATGATCATAAATGCTCGTAATATCCAGAAAAGGTTCAATCTGCCCCGGTTAAAAAAGAAACATAAGAAGAACTAAAATGAAGATAGAAGACTTCGTTAATTGAAAATTTTAACTCAGAACAAGAGAAATGGAAGAACGCAGCTGGTTTCAGTCAATGTGTATCAATCAATCATGGTTTGATCAGAAAAATGGAAGCCAGGATAGAGAAGTAAAGAATGAAGAAATACTCTATCGAAGCCGGGAGCACAATCTTGAGAACGGAAGGTTGAAGACAAGTAGATCAAATCCTGTTTAAACCTAAATCCTAGTTTCAGAATGTCAGGTGAAACCAACATGTCCCTCAAGATCTCCCAAATCGAAACCAGAGGAAGCGACAAGAGGTCGAGTAGAAACACCAACGAATCCTTGTCCTCCACCTCCTCTTCGCCATCACCATCACCATCACCATCACCATCGCCGTCGCCGTCGCTGGGTGTACAATCAATCCGGCAAGCGATTTGAAGGAGAGAAACGAAGGGGTAAGATGATTGCTGCGAGCGATTGGGCTTCCATTCTGCGTCAAGGGCGACCACTGACGAACGATTCAATGCCGACTGCAAGAGGGAAAACTCGGCCGAATCGGTCGAGGACACAAATTGGATATTGAGGGTATCCATCCATTACCAGACATTCACCAATTCCATTAATTCGGTTGATTGGGAGTTTAATGTTAGCCTGTAGGGTGGAATACGGGCTCCAATTTTACCCAAAAAAAAAAAATACAGGAAATGGGGAGCCGCCACATGGCACACAAACATGCTGTCCACCTCATCTCAATAATCCATAAATGGAATTTATCTTCATTTCCTGATGAATAGAAATGAACCTGAAATTGTTCAGTTTGAGCTTGAAACCCTAGGAAATGGAATCATACAAAAGGACCAAAGATTTTCCAAAACTTGTACTTTATTTTTTTTTTAGTTTTTCTAACTTGTAAACATAGGGATCTTTGAGATCTTTTTTATTGGTTTTTTTTTTTTTTTGAATAAAAAGAAAATTTATTATTGTCACAGTTTTGCTGACATGTGTGAATAGATAATACAAACCCAAAATCCCTAAGGCCCGGTTTGTTTAGAGGAGGGTTTGGGGTTAGAATGTTGTCAGTATGGGATGTGAGGAAAAAGACAAGGGGAAGTAAATATGAGAGAAATTAGGTTAAATCTTTCCCGCCTCAACTACGTTTGGTTGATTTGGGGAAGAGGGAGAGAGCGAGATCTAGGGCAAATATTGTAGGAAGGCAAGTGACATCCATGGTGGAAGGCGAGTTGATTGCACCTCAGCAACATCATCTTTTTTTTTTTTTCTATTAATGATTATAGCCCCTTAGATGGGGTGAACAATTCGACTGAAGAATGGAGTCTTGCACATCAGCACCATCTTCTTCTTCTTCAATCTTTTTTTTTTCCCTAATGACTGCAGCCCAATCGGCAAGGGGCCTGCTGTAGAAACGCAACCCTAAAACGATGCAGAAGATAATGGAAAACAAAAAACAAACAATGCACACGGATTTTACGAGGTTCGGCAAGGTTGCCTACGTCCCCGGTGAGATGAGATCATGCTTCACTATCAATGGAGAATAGGGTTACAACGCTCGTCCTCACACCTCTCAGTATTGCTTGCATTACAGAGAAAGAAACCCTCGCTACAAATATATAGCGAAAAAACCTTAATCCGGATTAAACTACAATTGCCACCCTAATCCGGATTAAACTACAATTACCACCTTAATAAAAAATTCGAGCGGGGAGCTGCGCCCCCCTACACCCCCTGCTATGCAGGGGGCCTCCTGCCCCCTTACAACCCCCATGGCCCGCTAATCGGCTAGCGGGACCACCGTCTTGGTTGTCTAGGTGCTGCACTAGTATTCTCTGGATTAAACTACGATGGAATACAAGACATCATACACCAACAATCTCCACCTTGGCTTGAATTCTATCGAGCCTCCTGTAAAGATAACTTGTAGACGTCTTCATCATTGTACCTCATTAGAGGTACAAACTCGCACCTGTTTGGTGCGTCCCTTATCTTCAACAATGAGTAATATTAATCAAGTCCAAACAGGACTTGAACTTCTCTGTAGTAACTGGCTTTGTAAACATATCTGCAGGATTTAGATCTGTATGAATTTTTCTCAAGTGAATACTGCCTTCTGACACAAGCTCCCTGATCTTGTGAAATCTCACATCAATATGCTTTGTCCTTGCATGAAACACCTGATTCTTTGCAAGATGTATGGCACTCTGACTGTCACAATGTAACATTGTACCTCCTTGCCCCAACCCCAACTCACGAACCAGTCCAGCCAACCAGACTCCTTCCTTGGCAGCCTCAACTACTGCCATGTACTCTACCTCTGTAGTGGACAATGCAATTGTAGACTGAAGCATCGCCCTCCATGATATAGGTCCACCAGCCAATGTAAACACATACCCTGTAGTAGACCTCCTCTTATCTAAATCACCAGTATAGTCAGAATCAACATAACCTACCAATTCTGTAGAACTTCCCTTGCCACTGAACATAACACCTATATCTTTAGTCTTGCTCAAATATCTGAAGATCCACTTAATTGCATTCCAATGCTCCTTCTCTGGATTACCCATGTATCTGCTAACAACGCTGACTGCATGAGACAAATCCGGCCTGCTACAAACCATAGCATACATGAGACTCCCAACTGCGCTAGCATAAGGGACTTGAGACATTTGCTCCACCTCCTCATGTGTTATAAGGCATTCCCTTTCAGATAACTTGAAGTGGCCAGCTAACGGAGTGCTAACCGGCTTGGCCTTTTTCATATTGAAATGCTCTCACACCTTTTCAATATATCTCTTCTGAGTTACCCAAAGTTTACCTGCATTTCTATCTCTAAGGATTTCCATACCAAGGATCTTCTTAGCGGCACCAAGATCCTTCATCTCAAATTCAGCACTCAACAAAGACTTCAAAGAGACTATATCATGTTTGTTCTTTGCAGCAATGAGCATGTCATCAACATAAAGCATCAATAAAATAATAGAATTATCACTTGACACTTTATAATAAACACAACTACCATACTCACTTCTTGTGTAGCCAATCTTCATCATGTGGGAATCAAACCGCTTGTACCACTGCCTAGGAGATTGCTTAAGGCCATAAAGCGACCTCTTAAGCAGACAAACATGGTCTTCCTTTCCCTGCACCTTGAAACCTTTAGGCTGCTCCATGTAAATCTGTTCCTCCAAGTCACCATGAAGAAATGCAGTTTTCACATCAAGTTGTTCAAGCTCTAAATCATACATGGCCACCAAAGCAAGTAGTACCGTGATCGAAGTGTGTTTCACCACTGGAGAGAATATTTCATTGTAGTCTATCCCCTCCTTCTGTGTATAGCCTTTGGCTACAAGTCTGGCCTTATACCTTTCACGCTCCTTCTCAGATGCTGCCTCTTTCTTACGAAAGACCCATTTACACCCAATGGTTTTTCTTCCCTTGGGTTTTTCCACAATTTCCCAAGTCTTGTTCTTCTGTAGAGATTCAATTTCCTCCATCATAGCTGTCATCCATTTATCATGTTGTGCATCACTCAAAGTATCATGGTAGGAAGATGGATCACCTGTACCTACAGTGAGGGCATAGGCAACCATATCCTCAAACCCGTATCTCATAGGTGCTTTGTGAGTACGCTTCCCTTTACCCTTTGCCACAGTATAGGGAACTTCTACTGCTTCATGTTGTCCTGGTAAGTCACTTGATGACTCATTCTCTCCTGTTGTTTCTAACTCACCTAACTCTACCTGCACAGTAGAACCTTCTTTATTTTCACCAACTGCTTGTGAATTGTAATTTGACTTTACTATATGAGACTCATCAAACACAACGTCTCTGCTAACCACAACCTTCTGTGAATTTGGATCCCACAACTTGAATCCGTTTACACCTTTCTTAAAACCAAGAAAGATACACTGCTTAGACTTTGAGTCTAACTTGGAACGCTGCTCATTCTCAACATGTGCATAGGCTGGACAACCAAATATTTCTAGAATAGAATAATCTATTGGTTTTCCTATCTATACCTCTTCAGGAATTTTACAATCAATCACCTTTGATGGAGACCTATTGATGAGGAAACATGCCATGTTCACTGCTTCTGCCCAAAATCTCTTGCTCAACCCTGCATTCAGCCTCATACTCCGAGCTCTTTCTATAAGTGTTCTGTTCATCCTTTCAGCTACACCATTTTGTTATGGTGTCTTTGGAACCGTGAAGTGACAAGTAATCCCTTCAGCTTTGCACAATTCTAGAAACGGCTTATATGTGTACTCTCTTCCATTATTAGTTCTCAAGTATTTAATTTTCTTTCCTGTCTTCCTTTCTACCTCAGCCTTCCATTCCTTAAATTTAGTGAACACCTCACTTTTATGCTTCATGAAGTAGATCCAAACTTTCCTTGAGTAATCATCAACAAAGGTCACGAAGTATTCTGCCCCACCTTTAGATTTTGTTGTTGAAGGACCCCATACATCGCTGTGTACATAATCAAGCACTCCTTTACTCTTATGTTTTACAGTTTTGAAACTAACCTTGCACTGTTTTCCGAACACACAATACTTGCAGAAGTTCAGTTTACAAGTTTTTTACTCCCTTCAACATTTTTCTTTTATGAAGTTCCATCAATCCTCTTTCTCCCATATGCCCTAACCGCATATGCCACAGATAGGTATCATTTGTATCAAATACTGCATCTGTAGTCACAGATGTTTCACCTATAACTGTGCTCCCTATGAGTCTGTATAGGTTTCCTGTTAGCTGTCCCTTCATGACAACCATTACACCCTTAATAACTTTGAGAACTCCACCTTCTACTATGTACTTGTAGCCATTTGAGTCAAGTGCCCCCAAAGATATTAAGTTTTTCCTTAATTCTGGTACATGTCTTACATCTGCTAAGGTTATTACTATCCCATCAAACATCTTGATTTTGATAGTGCCTATCCCAATGGTCTTGCATACAGCATCATTCCCCATTAGGACAGACCCACCATCATATGGTTGATATGTATCAAACCAATCCTTATGTGGACACATGTGATATGAACATCCAGAATCTAAAATCCAAGAATCAGAAGGTTGATTCTTACCTGATGATATAGAGAGTACATCTTCATCATCTCCATCTGAACTGTCAGCCACGCTAGCTTCCTCAAATGCCTTATCTACACCTTTCTTCTTTAAGTCTGTCTTCCTCTTTAAGCACTCTCTCTTCAGATGACCTTCCTTCTTGCAATACTAACAAAAGACCTTGGTTTTTGCCCCTTTTGATTTCGATCGACTCTTCCCAAATCCCTTATGATTTGATCTCCCTCTTTCTATCTCCTTGTCACCTCCGAAAAGACCTTCTCCTTGAGATTTCGTACTACTGGCCTTCTTTCTTGTATCATTGGACATGAGGGCATCTGCGACTTCATCCATCTCAAGGGTCTCCTTCCCGTACAAGAGAGTCGTTACTAGGTGATCATATGATTCTGGGAGCGACGACAGGAACAGTAACGCCTTGTCTTCATCCTCGATCTTAACCTCCAGGTTTGCAAGTTTACTTACGATCTGATTGAATATGTTAAGATGCTCTAATAGATCCATACTGTAATACCCTACTTCTTAAACCCGGTCTGATTACACGGTTGACCCGGTTTAACTATGCAGGACCTGAACCGAAGAGAGTTAGAGCGGGCTCCTTATGGACTATGATGGCAAGGGTGACCTTAAACATCGGTTGGCCCGACAAGTCCGAGCCAGTGCCAGAAGAGACGGGAGTGCCCAAGCCGTGTACATGCACCTACCATAAGGCTATGTACAGATAAAGCAGATATTGTAGCCGTATATTAAGGTATATACGTATACTACATGGTATGCCAGGGGTGAGGTTCGCGCCGATGCCCGAACTCTGTCAAAATCCCAAGTTTTGGTCCTCAGGTGGGCGGACAGGTGGGCGCACCCACCCACCTGAGTGACCCATCCATGTGAACTATTTAGTTATTTAAGAAGTCATATATAGAGCATTTATGATTTTCTTTTATTTTCATTTATGACACTCGTACGTTGGTGAGGATAGTAAAGAGGAGAGAGAAAAGAAAGGGGAGAAGAAGGGAAGAGAAGGTAGAGGAAGAAGAGAAGGATTTCAGTGGCGTCGAAGCTTGATCTTCCCATTCCGGCGTCGGAAGAGTGATCTTCAACTCTAGATCTACATTTAGAGGTAAGCAAAGTTGGGTTCTTTGAACATTCACCATACCCAAGCATAAACCCTTGATTCGAGTAGGGTTTCTTGAGATCTTGTAAATCCCCTTTGAAATGATGAATCTAAGGTTTAATAGATGATTTATGTGTTGATCTTGAAGGATTTGAAAAGGTATTGACAAGGTTGGAGAAGCATTGTGGGTTTGAAGTGATTTTGAGGGTTTGGAGGTGTTCTTGAGCAAAGAAGGTAAGATGGTTTCCCATCACTTGAATCTA
>NC_056570.1:9881862-9884174 GCF_013358625.1 Macadamia integrifolia
CAACCCTTCCCAACAGGGGTTGAGGTGTTGGGTTACCATTTAGGGGGAAGCAGTGGTCGCGGTTGTCAAGTCATTGTGGCGGTTAGACATAATGCCCGACGGGTCAATAGGACAGTCGGCAACCCCGGTGGTACATTCAAGAGGGCCAATCGTACTGCTTTTAAATTGCTGGAGTCAGCACCTTTAATTTCAGTCATTTACTTTTCTATTGAGAGCCGGTGGTCGGCATTGTTTTTACTTTCCGAGTACTCACGGTGGGCCTTCTTCGACAGCCCTATGGGCGTATCGCGGGATGGAGTTTGGTGCTCGTACCCGGAGTATACGCGCACTGTGGCTGTAGTAGCACTAAACCGAAGACTTAGTAATGTTGCTTAGGTGGATGTGATTTAAAATGTAATGCATGGCATGTAGTGTATATGATTGTGTTTTGATGTGTGGACTGCTGTGTGGTCCATCTTACCACTTACTGAGCTAGTGAGCTCATCCCACGTGTACACCCCTTTTTAGATGATTTTACAGGTCATACATCTGAGGAGCACGGTGTGGGTCCCACAGTCGAGTTCCCTGAAGAGGACTGGTGGGCCCCTGAGGAGTTAGAGCACGGCACTGACTGCTCGTGCGAGAGTTGTGCTGCGGGACCGCAGTTCTGATGCCGAGCTGAGCTCCACTTTTGAGGCTGAGCTGAGCTCTACCATATGATGCCGAGCTAGGCTCAACCCTTGTTGCCGAGCTGAGCTCTAGCCTTTGATACCGAGCTAAGCTGTGTACTCTGATTATTTTGCTGGTTCCTTTATGTACTTGATATGTGAATTGTACTTTTATTGTGTAAATATCATGCCTTCGGGCCCACATGTATATAACTATTGTATCACAATTCGGGTATCAAGTATTATGGGATCATTCACAGGTAAAACTTAGTCTTCTGCGGATCTGATGAGTTTTTACTAGTTGTGTGTATGCTGTGGTGGAATACAGTATCAGATGATCCTGGCAGGTTTGGGCTAACCGATGTTAACCCGGTCACTGGCCTGGTTTAGTTTGAACGGGGTGTGAGATGTACCTTCCTCCATCTGTAGAGAATATAGTTGCTTCTTCACGAACAACTTGTTCGTTAAGGACTTCGTCATGTAGATGCTTTCAAGTTTTGCCCATAACCGCGGTGCAGATTCGATGCCCACAACATATTATAGGGCATCATCAGAAAGATTTAATCGAATAGCACTTACCGCCTTTTCCTCCATCTCTTCCCAATCTTCGTCAATAATTTTTGCAGGTTTCTTCGACTTCCCCAACAACGTTTTCGCCAAACCTTGCTGTATCAGAAGATCCTTCATCCTTTGACGCTAGAGGGTGAAATTGTTCTTCCTATTAAACCTCTCGATGTCATACTTGACATTCGATCCCTTCCCTGCCATCGTGATAGTAAACCCTAGAAAACGGAAACCTAGAGCTCTGACACCAATTTGTAGAAACGCAACCCTAAAATGATGCAGAAGATAATGGAAAACAAAAAACAAACAATGTACACGGATTTTACGAGGTTCGGCAAGGTTGCCTACGTCCCTGGTGAGATGAGATCCTGCTTTACTATTAATGGAGAACAGGGTTACAATGCTCGTCCTCACACCTCTCAGTATTGCTTGCATTACAGAGAAAGAAACCCTCGCTACAAATATATAGCGAAAAAACCCTAATCCGGATTAAACTACAATTGCCACCTTAATAAAAAATTCGAGCGGGGGGCGCAGGGGGGCCTCCTGCCCCCATTGCAACCCCCACGACCCGCTAACCGGCTAGCGGGACCGCTGTCCTGGCTGTCTAGGTGCTGCACCAGTATTCTCTGGATTAAACTGCGACGGAATACAAGACATCATACACCAACACCTGCTCTATTGCGAGTGAGCTTAAGGGTTGCAGAGGTTGCTGTTGGTGGCTTTAATGTGTCGACAACAAAGAAGGGTTTGAGAGGGTGATTGCAGAGAAGGGTTTTTTATGGAAGTTGGGCGGAAGTTCAAATAGAGATGGGTGCAATGGCGAGGTGCACAAGCAGGGCAGACCAATGGTAGCCATTGCAACCATCCCAACTCTTCACCAGTATGAAACCCAGGAGTTCTTGCAGTTTTTTTTTTTTTTTTTTTTTAGTGCACCTTAGCAGGGATTTGATGGTCATATATGGAGCTTTAGGAAGGTTCTGAATTTTTTTATTTTTTATTTTTCTTATGCACCTTAAGAGCAAGGCTGGGCGATGGGCAGTATTCTCTCGCGCCATCTACAACCTCTTTCGTGGGATTTTAGGCAAAGTTCCATCAGAT
>NC_056570.1:9884255-9921978 GCF_013358625.1 Macadamia integrifolia
AATCATCCTAATAATTCATGAGGTGGGAAAGTTCATACAACCATCCCACCCCTTAACTCCCACCCCACCAAATTCCCCGAGGCCTAAGAGATAAGAAGCATAATGAATTTTTCTTCCAAACAACCCAACCCTTACAACTCCCATCGTACAATATGAATCACTCTCTATTCTATTCCATAAGCAATGTGGGGCTAAACATTTTCCACTACTTAGCTTTACTAAAAACAGCGAGGCCATTGGTTCAAACCTAGTGGGAAACAAAAACAAAGAAATACAGAAAAGATATTTTGAAACTTCTTTTACTTTCATAACTTCATTTAATGCAACATGTGTTCACTCAAGTATGTTTAATTCAAATTGATTATAATTGAACCTATGTAGTTGCAAGGTAGAAGTTTTCCTTCAAGTGAACAAGGTTCACCACTCCATCAATCCATCCTAGAGTTTGCAAATCCCTTTAGGATTTTAGATCTTTCTCAAATCACCCCTCTGATATCCATATGCGCATCTAAGACCCGCTTGATGAATAAAATAAAATAAAATAAAATTTTGAATTAAAATTTTTTGAGTAAATATAAGAAAAGTGATATGACTTAACCCAATACTATAGTATAATGGGTTGAGCTAATGATCTAAACAGCTGGTTAAAGGGCTCATAACTGTTACAATGGTGGCAAGCACTCATGGTATTGAGTAGTGACATCATAATCAGATACTGAACCAATGAAAGCTCCCTCAACCTCAAGGGTGATCCATGATTCCATGCCTATTAATCCTGGAATCCACTATACCTGGCAGGACCCCTGGGGTCAAAACCACTACAAATGGAGTCAAATTATACATCTTCTTTTGCTTTTGATTTGGCTCTACCACAGCCCACTACTAAAAGTCTTAATACCACTTAAGCTATATCATAGAAACTTTCCTCCATTTTCAGTTTTCAAGCACTCACCACAATTCCACTCTCTAGCATGGCTGTGGTACTTTGGAATACAACATATTTGTGAGTCTGGTTGATTGCACTTGACACCTAGTGCATAAGTCTCCCATTGTTGCGGGATCCGGAGAAGAATCATAATGTATGAAGCCTTACCCTTATTTTTATGGAGACAGTTGTTTCTTGACTGGAACCCATAAACACTTGATTGCAATGATGTGATATGGATTGAGGTGAATGCATGATATAAAAATACACTAAATTTGGACCAACTTCAGCCAATTATGATAGATCGAATCCATGGGCTCTCTCTTTTCCACATCGTGGGCTTTGGGTGTCTTCCTTTCTGAAGGAGTATTCTCAGTTCAATGAACCTTCCAGTTCTCCCCTAGTGGGGATTTAAAAATAAAAATAAAAAATTCATTTTGGTTTTTCCCCATATCCACCAATTTTGGGTATGGAAGTAAGCCCTGAAGTAAACTTGATGTTGGAGAGAGTGATGACAAAAGGCCATAATATTTATCAGATCATCACAGCTTTGGGCTGATCTTATGAAATTTAAAATATAATAAATAAACAAATAAATAAATAAATAAAGGCTCCCCTGCCCATATTTTTACTCTATTTTTCTACATATTTTAACTTTGGCATCAGGTTGGACCGTTAGGAGGGTCACATATGAATTTAAATTTTGAGTATATAAGAAAGCAATGAGGAGATGACAAACATAATGGAAAGTTATAGGCCACCAAATGTGATGTTTCATGTTTGCCATTTATATAATTCAGTCTTTCCCTCACTAAATGGATCAGCTACATCGATTTATTTTTCTAATTAATTCTATTCAAAGTCAATGTTATGATACATTAGGTTTTTTTTTTTTTTTTTTTTGGGTAAAATAAATATGGAGTTCAAATTGAAATTTTTGTTGACGATGATTCTCTATTGTCTTAAGAAAGAATTATGACAATCCAGATGATTTCCATCTTAGAATATTTTTGGGGATAAGCTTCTAGTTCAGTGCCAGGCAACTAAATTTCTAGCTCAATGACAGTTGGGTCTAGCGTAAGTTCAGATAAGGTCAAGAGTTTGACTATGTTACCCCCACCCTTCTTGAAATAGTAGTAGTTGTATGCTAGTATAATAATAAATGTGCCCCATTTTGCCCTTTGCTAGTGGTCCTTGTCTAGCCCCCATTGTGGGGCCAAGCATAGGAAACAAAAGAATATTTTTAAAACTCAAATTAAAGTTATGATTCATCTAAATTCTAAGTCGATAGGTAGTAAACATGGTTTTTATGCATATGTTAATAAATAGGAATGCTTCCTCATTTGTATTAAGCAAGGGGTCCATTATTGCAAGCTAAAAACATGAAAAACAAGATGAACAAGATATAAGTACATCCATGTATTTATGTCCTATAAGTACACATATATATTTTTACCAGAAAAAAGTACACATATTTTGGGATAACGCTATAATTATATACAAATATACTAAGTTGCAAAGCTTTAATGATGTGGGCAGTTACCAATACAAGGATTGGTTGAAGACTTGAAGGGGCCATAACATGACCTCAAAACCCATTAATTAGTTCACCAAAGAAAAAACCATTAATTAACTGATCAATATGAGAAAAAATTTGTCCCAAAAAAAAAAAAAATCAAAATATCCCCACAATGCTAGAGTGGAAATAAATTCGCACACCCTCTCATGTAATGATTCATGAGGATCACAGTGACATTCTCTCTCAATCAATATGTGGGTTTCCTACTGAACAAATTAATCTCTTCACATTCACATTGGTGCAGTTTCATACTTTGACATTATGTGAAACGTCGGCAAGATCAAGATACAATGTTGAACAAATAAAATAGATTTCATTCTTCTACAAGTCTCCAATCATTCTCTCTTTATGTATGTCCAAATGTGATCTGAAACATCTAACTTAAGTATATATCAAGACTTAGTGACATGGATAATGCTCTTGGTTATCAAAATTCAAATTAAAACATGAGTTTTCATTATAAATATGTACAAAAAGTCAATCTATATTAGAATAAAGTCTGAAATTATTAAAGTTTCATGGTTTTTCAAAGGGGAAAGACAAAATGAATAAACAAATTTCAATGAAGTTGATAAGAAAGTAACATATATTTTCTTTTTGGGCATAGGTTTTGCACACCCTAGAGTGAAAAACTGGAGTAATAAGAGGGCATGAGGTGGATTCGTTTAGTAAGGGATCCATGTTTTGTTTGAAAAAGAAAAGGGTATCAACGTAGGCCCCATGGCTCCCCTCTGTCATGAGGAACATTTTCCCCTCCTTTTTTAGTTATAAATTTGAAGGAAAAAATATTTTTTTGTGGGGGAATGTGACCCCTGCACCCAGACCCATGGGGTTGAAATGATTGGACCAGCCCCATGAAAGGGAAAATGACTCTTTTTTTAATACTTCTTCATATGCTCCCGTTGGCCTTCCTGCATTCAGTGGAATCGCACTCCCTCACAGGAAACACTTCCCTAATTTTAAATCATCAAGCTGAAATCCCAGACAAAAACATGGGTATATATATATATATATTGCTTAGGGAATAGACAACCTGTGTGTGTGTGTGAGAGAGAGAGAGAGAGAGAGAGAGAGAGAGAGAATGTTTTTCTTCTTGGGTTTGTCTTAAATCAATGGATGTTTGATATTAGGTCTTCACTCATTGGATGAAGCTTTGATGATCTTTCTTAAAAACTTCTAGACTTGAATTAGACACCAATTAAGAAGGCGAGAATAAAATGGGTTTGGCCAAATCATGTACATACTTAGACTACAATATGAGATAGTCTAGTAATCTTAGAAATTTAATTGATTAATACACATTAGCCACAAATCTAAGCAACTATTGGCTCATCAGAAAGAAAAAGTCAAGTACATAATTACAACAGTAGTTAACTTACATCAGACCCTAATTTAGAATGTTGGTGACCTACTTGGTCCAACCTAAGTGGAACCAAAATTAATGTGAAAATAAATAAATAAAACAAGACACTAATCAGTATTTTAATGGGAAATGAAGTTTAAGTAAGATAGAACTCTCTTGAGATTGATAAGTTTGATTGAGACTTTTCAGGCAAGAAGAAAGGTGCAGAGTTTCTATTTTGTTCTTGTTGACTTATGTGGGGGTGGTGGGTGTTTGGAGTTTGTGAATGATATAATTAAACTATAGACGTAGATAGATGAGTTAGCAGCAGCCAAGAATACCATATTGACTATTCAGAATTTAGGGACTCTTTAAGCTGTATGGATCCAACAGTTATGCTCATCTTCATCATTCACTCTTTCAATCAACTTTTATGACTTTTCTTATCCTTAAATATTAAAGATGAGTTCAGCCTTATACTGGCTGTAGGAATGGACAAGCACTCCCTTCAACATGCACCAAAAAGGTATGAATTATCTTGGATCACCAAATGTAGGTCAAAATATCCTCCTTCCTTATGACTAATGTCTCCATTATTAATACTCAATAAGGGTCATGTTATTGTTTTGAATCTTGGTGAGCTAACCCCTTGTGGTCCAACAAGATGTGCTTCAATTGGATTTACCATAAAAAGCTGGTGATAATTAAGTAAAATGGGTTAATTGTAAATATCTGATGAACAATTGATTTTTGTATTTTTTTTACCTAAGACCATAGTAAAATGCCTACATGGGGTATCATGAGGGGTTTTTGGGAAATGTACTAAAATCTTACAGGGGTTTGTGAACCCTAAGATGAAGTGGTGAACTTTAAAATTGGTGAAAAAGAATTTTATTCTTTTTTCAAAGGAAAAAAAAAAAGCCTAAAAGGCAATGTGACTTTTGCACCAACGTGGCTATCAATGGGAGCACTAGTAGAAGCATTAATAAGGGTGAGATTTCTACATTTCATGAAGGGTGGAGCAGTCATTTTGACTCCAATATGTCTGGGTGTAGGGGTTGCGTTGCCTTTTAGAAAGCCTTCTTCCTTTTCTTGAATACATAACTTCACCCTATAAATGTCAAATAATTTGTAATTAACCCTCGGTCTTAAGATTACAAAGAAGTCATCTTAGACATCTTTATTGTATCATGCATGTTTTTCTCTTCTATCAAAGTGGGGCCCACCACTATGATGGTCTAGAGGGGGATTGGGCACCCAAGTGGGTTGGGGGAGGGGGACCAAGGATGGGGAATTAAAGAGTCAATCGCACCACCTCTTAGACTTGTGCCAATCCCACTGGCTGGCAGCTACCGTTGCATTGCAAGCGCAACCCTATTCTTCTCTTTAATTATGTTAGAAAATCTAGTAATGATTGTTGATGCCCTATCCATGTATGTACATTTCATGTATAGTTAGATGTATTATTTTATTTTTCATCTATAACCTTTCATACACAAATTTTTTTCTGATGGATAAAAAAAAAAAAAAAAATTCAATTAATGGAGATAATGAGGTGAGTGCTAGAGTTTTTTATTTTGGTCTTTTAGTTCATAATAAGATAAGCGAAACACTTAAATAAATGCACATACCATTGGATTGACTAAAACAAAAATAAGCCACAAAAAGGGATTCATACACTCTTAATGGTAATATGGAAAGATACTTGTTGATGCAGTTCCTGATTCAGTTCAGGCCTACACAACATAGATCAGAAAGCAGCTTGGACGGGACTCCGGGGTGGAGGCTCCAATGCCTAATTTAGATTTTAGGTGAGCAAAAGAGGAAAGGAATGTAGAGATGTGAGTGTGTTGTGGGTTTTACCCTGAAATCCGTTAGGTGTCCTTTATATAGAGGTTGTTGACTTCCTCTATTGGCTAGCTGGTTGCCTTCCTTGCTGATGTGGACCTTCTTGCTATTGATGAATTGGTCACCACCTAGGCTAAGGTGGCAGATCTTGTAACAGTTAACTTAATCATGGTCAGTCCATAGTAATATAAAAACCTAACTTATCTTTGGTCAAGTTTGTTAATTATAGTTAGGTCTAGAAACGGTTATGGATGTCATTGTCCTATGATCAGGTGTAGAATCTAGATCCCACATGTGGGGGTAGGGCATAAGGCCTACTTAAGCTATAACCCCTTATGAGATAAAAGGTCGGCCTCATAAGAGATGAACATGTACAGTCGGGGTAAAAGATGACAACTAGAGCCCTTGCCGATTGATGTCATGATGTCTTATTTGTTGGGCCAAGGTCGAGTTATAAAGAATTGATCATGACTATCATTGGTCAATGCTATAATGGTATATCAACACTCTTTAAAAAAATAATAATAATAAAATAAAATCTCATGCCCATTGTACACGTATGAGCAGGTGATCCAAGTTCCCTCATAAGCAAAAACAGTAGGAAGAAGGGACTTAGTTCTCAAGTATCAGAACATCCTATGTTAGTTTAGATTGATTAGTTTTACTCTTATTTTTCATTAAAATATTAGTTATTTATAATTTTACCCCTAATTAAAAATTGATACTTGATTCAAAATCGACCAAAGATATTAATATTGATCTCAGCTAATACTAATACAATTCGATCAATTCAATACCGATACTTAAAACCCTGATAGGTAGAGATGGGAGCTGATACAATCATAAGCTCCAAATTCCATCCTCCCAAAGGTGACCACGGTCTCCTTTATGGAATAGTCTTGGATAACATAGACTTGGAATTGTGGGGAAAAAAAAATGCTTTTCTCTTGTCGGTTCATGGTTTACCAATTAATCCGTGGATCACTCGCGGACCACTAAAATTAAAGCACAAGGAAACAAAAAAAGAAAAAAAAAAGAGTGATAAGTCGTCGTGACAGACGTGACAGCCGACGAAGCCTTTCGGCATCTGCCTTCCCCAATCCCGACCGTTGACTGTTTTTTCATCACACGGTTCCCACTTTCTCACTCCACCATCGTAAAAGTAAACAAAAATAAATTAAACAAACTATTCATATAAAGTTGTGCTTGTTACTACTTAATTTTCAGAACAGATTATTTTTACTTTTTAGATTTTAACTGTTTAGCTCTTCTTACTTTGTCCGGCATTATGATTTGGTCCGGGTCTCTTTTATAACAAACAAAGGAGACACATCATGTAAAGGATGATTTCCCTTCGAACTCACCTTTTAAGAATCAGAATCAGAATCAGAATTCATCAAAACTAGATTCTTATTAATTTCAATTTAAAAAATTAGGTTTTTGGAGAGTTGAAGTCAGTTATTGGTTTATTCCAATTAGGAATTTAAATATCAATATCGTATTGGTCGATTATTTTCGATTGAATATAATATCGATATTGAATCAATCTCAGATTTGTTTGATATGGCCTTTTACGATTGAATCATTTTGATGTCAAAATGAATTAAAACAATGGAATTCAATTGCCAATTCCACTTCCCATAGACACTAAGGGGAAATTTCCTTCGTGGTCAATATAGAGATGAAACCTCTCTTCATAACATGTTTGTCCTATATAAGAATGTTTTGACAAATCTCTTCATTGCATTACCCATGAGTTTTCTTTTTTACCAGTCTTAATAAGGGCCCATAGATCACCAGGCTGTCATCCTAAGAAAGCGATCGAAGTGGCGTCCAAAAAGAGTGGCAAAGGGGTGGGGGTGGAACCCATAGAAGAGACAATAGCAACTAGAACTACAATTTTTCCCACAAGAACCTTAGTGGATGTATTAAAACTAGTTATTGGATGTATTAACTAGTTTACCAATGAGGTTGGTAGCCTAATGGTGAAAATGCCCTCAATTCATCACTGTTCGAGTCGATTGATTGTGGATTCAAGTCTTGGCATGCCCACTATCGCCCATTAGTCCTGTAGAAGCCCTGCTTACCGTACCAGGGTTTGTCATGGGGCTACGATCACTCACTACCATGGAGCACCCAAAAAAAAAAACATTTTAGTTAATGTACTTCTTTCATTTAAAAAAAAAAAAAAAAAACACAACACAAAACATAGATAGACAAAAGTTTGGCAAAACCCACCATGACGTGGCCATCGGACAATCCAAGTTAGATTGGACTACATCAAATTTCAATGATGGACAAAAGTTTGTTGGTTCATTGTTGTACAACATGGCAAATAAAGATGTTTAAAAGAAACCCTACAGAGATTCCCCTCTTTCCTTACGCGTTTGCGTGCAAAAGTAGTGAGCATTGAAAATGGGATCAATTTGGTTGGTTTTAACTATCACCTAGCCTTCAAATTAGATGGATAAATCTTTCACCTAAAAAAAATTTTAGATGGATAAAACCTTATAAACCATTTAGGTGTGATGGGATTAAATGGTTGAACCATTGAACCATAGCCATAGCCCTTCAAAATGGGTTGAGGGTGGCTTGGATTAATACAATTTCCTAGCGAGGTGGTAAAATTTGGAAGCACCCTTAGGCCTAAAGCATGATTGGGTATTTTTTTTTTTGATTTACGCATACCTTGACTAATCTTCATGGAGATTAACGCATCGTCATAATTTATACTTAAATCGCAGATGTACAGATGGGGAATCAAACCTAGCACTGTATGCCCATCCACACGGATGGGTTGCCCCGATGATTAACACTTTATTATTAGTGGTCCATCTAAAAGTCACTATCCATAACAAAGATTAACATTTTATTATTTGTCACTTAGTGCATGAGTTAGTCCATAGATTGTGGATCCCATGTCTATTTTAATGGTCCAATTTAACCCAAAATAAATAAGACAAAATAGTGCAAACTTTGATTCAAAGATTTCGTAGAACTTTGAAAATGCCATAAGATGGCAATGAATAAAAAATGCAAATGGTGTCTTCTGTACTTTTAGCAATCTTCTTCAACTCAACATTTTTGTTGCAATTTTATTAATAAGATTTTTTTTTTTTTTACGAGGTAGATAGATATACTAGTAAAATGCTTGGTTATTTAGTCCCACTCACAAGAACTTACTCGTAAAATCCCATGTGACAGTAGTGAAGCATTATATTTTACTAGACATAGTAACATCTAGATTTTCCTATAATTTTAGTAAAAATATGTTATTTATTTTAAGAATCGCTGAAAATCCAAAAGTAGAACCTGAAGCACATCACTTCTTGACCATTGCCTCTCTGTGTGTATCAATATCGCATATTGATGATACCAATATGTTGATCCATGAACCCAATAAACTTACCCAAAATTTTCCCCAAGTAGAATTTGAGCTCATGAGATGGTTGTATGGCCTAATTTATTCCTTTACGTCTCAGCCTTGACTTAGGTAGATGAATCAGTTCAACTAATTACTATATGAAAATTAAGATTAAGGCATATTTTTTCGATTTCAATCAATTTCTCACTAATTTTGACCGATTATGATCCAATCAAATTGTTATAGAATTTAAAACCCTAGTGGCACATTTAGAAATCAATTTTAAGATATAAACTTTATGTACATGTGAACTATTGGGTGAAGATAACTATTTGCTTGCTCAACTTATCAGTGCGTTGCCAGTAAAGAGCAGACTCATAGAAGTCATGGTCCTAATCTCATATCTTCACCTTGTGCTCTTGAGGCACTCCCTTTCCCTTCTTAGTTATAGTCAAATTGCCATAGGGCATGATGGATTAGTTGACCAACGACTGCCCATCAATATGGAAGCATCATGAATAATGAGAAGAAAGTCAGAGTCAAATACATCGACCGTTGACCACAATGAGAGATATTAAAAAAATGAAAAAAATAAAATAAAATAACGGAACGGGGAACTAACCCAACAAGTAACCAGGAAACGCCGTTTACTTTTCATTTAACGCGTCGACTTCTCTACTTACCATAATACCCTCATTGCAGACTTCTTCCTAATACATTTTTTTCTTCTTTTATTTACTCATCATAATTAATTATTGCCAAACAAATTATAAAATAATGATAAGTCCTATATATTGGGAGGATCATATAAGTTTAATACTAAACTCTCTGCCATATTTTGTGTATTTATCTTAGCTATCATACGCACGAGGGGAAGATGTTTACTCTATATTTTTGTCATAGATGATGCACATCGTTTTGCTAAACGTGATGGTTAACATTTTTCTTTTTCTTTTTCTTTTTTTTTAATTATTTTATTGGTGTATGGGCACTAAGCGGCAAACACATGCCATATAAATAAAATTTGGGCTAAGGATCTATATGCTTTTGGCTTATATTGATAGCTTACACATTAAGCTAATAATCAACAATGAGAAAGAGTACATTCTGTGAATGAATGCGTCATATAAAAGTCCCATTATATATAACAGCCCCTCAAGTATGTATTGGACAATTGGAGGCACTTGAGGTGCGTGCCCCAATGAAGCTATCCATCTGATACACACCGGAGAGGATCTAGGTCCAAGAGAAGGTTCTATGAGCCAGTGGGATAGAGGAGCCCCCCATTGAGGTGCAGTGAAACAGTTTTGTACATGAGAGGCTAGCAAGGTCATTTCATGTGTAGAGAGAGAGAGAGAGAGAGAGAGAGAGAGTTCTAGCGTATCATTCCCTTGTAGCTCAAGGGGATAATGGGCCCACCCCTATGGAATACAAAAAACCTATCCCCCTGTTGAAGTTCTTATGCACCCCCTCATTGGCCCCTGCTCTAATACTGTATGATAGTGCCTCCATGTGTTTATCTCTCTCCTCTTCTCCTATGAAATGACATATTTACCTATTATTGTGTTAGGAGAGAGACAGACATAGGGAGGCACTAGTCTACAATATGCCACACAGGAAACCTAATCCCAATTATATATTTAGGAGAGAGAAAAGAGAGACTTATAAGGGAGTATACCCCATGGATTTAGATCATAACATCAGTGGTATCGATCTTCTCGATATTGATATATATTGACCGTATTAGATCATATAAAAAAATATGAGAGAATGCTACCCGTCGTGCTCTCTTACACCAAGACATAGGGGTGTCGGAATGACCACCTTGCCTGCCCTTGTTGGATGCCTTGATACACGATCCCATTGGCCCCGCGTTGGTGCAAGAATTATGCAACCAAGTGGCGTTTTTTCTCCCAAAAAATACCACATCCATACCATATCGGCCTTTTTTCATGATATTGAGTTTATTGATTTGGTAAATTTCATTCTAGAATAGTTCAAGGACTTCCCTGATAAGAGAGACTGCCATATCTAGTAGTCTTCTTTGTTTTGAAAAATTTGGAAATCATGAAACAATGTAGTGTTTAATTTTGAAAATTCATGTTTAATTGCTACCATTTCAATTTTTCCATCATATAGTGGAAGAAGGGAGATTGGGTTTACCCACTGCTTTCCTTTTTGAATCCTTGCTTGTACTCTGGGAATATTTTTTCTCACTATTTTGTCTTTAGCTAGTTCTATCATTCATGTTTTTGCTCCAGACTTTGTGTTGTCATTTTCGAATGAAGCTTGGAATTCGAATTCGAATAAGGAAGATGATTTATTATTTTTTATAGAGATAAATATTTTATTGAGGCAAAATACAAGTTCGATTGGGGATCTTCAGCAGTTGTAGTCGAAGCTGAAGGAGTCTGTGATGCCTTACTGCTTGCCATAAGTCTTGGTTTTTTCAAGGTTGCAGTGTTTTTAGATTGCAAAGGTCTAATTTGGGCCATGAATGTGATATCCTTGTCATTGTATTGGTTGACCTACTCCATTATGGATGATATTTTAGCTTAGTTTTAGACTTTTCTTCAATTGTATTTAATTTCATTCCTTTGATAAGATGCGGACGGAGCTGTCAAGTTCACCTCTCTAGAGCATGGTGGCCTAGCTCCCTTTATTTCTTATAAATTTGTCTTTTCTTAGCAAGAATTATTTTATAGCTGACTTCGTATAATGAGCTTAATGTTTCATCAAAAAAAAAAAAAAAACTATATCATCAATATTATGGCTAATCACAGACCAATCCCTAAAACAGTATCATACTTTGCCGCATTTACAAAAGAATAAAATTACACTTTTTCACTATGTGTACTTTATTTTTCCATAAAATGACCTACAAGAATGTTTTTGATCTCTATCGAAGGCTATTAAATAAGGATAGAAATGTCATTTCATAGGAGAAAAAGAGAGAGAGAGAGAAAGAACGTTTTCCCAATTGGTACCACTTTCAAACGTTTTACCCACTAGCGATCTCTTGCCCAATTTGCATCATTATATTTCCGAATGAAAACAAACGGGGCAAACGGTGAAACAATTTATATAAGAGAGTGGCTAGGCGAAGTGTGAACAAATCAAGAGAGAGAGAGAGAGAGAGAAGTGGATTACGCACGCACACACGCACGCAGACACTTCTCCCATTCTCTTCCGGAAATCTCGTTTTTCGGGTTATACTTCCTCCTCCATTTGAGCAAATTCATTAAAAAAAAAATAAAAAATTAGGGGAATTTTGATTTTATTTGTTTATTTATTTATTTTTGGCTCTTCTCCATTTTGTTCTTTGGAGAGGGCACGCAGACGAGAAAGGGAGGGATGGGTGAATGGATTGTTCGGCTTTGAATATTTCATGGAAACCAGGTGGGCGAGTCTTACCTAGAAATTTCAATTTTGTTTGTTCTCTTATTTTTTATTTTTTTTATTTTTTCAAAATTTAGTTCGATAGGTTGTGTTCTGGTGAATTCTCTTGCTCTCTTTCACTTATTCCCTTGTTATGCTATGATTTTATCGTTGTGTCATACTTCATTGATCTGCACGGACTGAGTTTTGCTGGAGATTGGGGGGATTTGTTACAACATAGGGTTTTGTGGAATTTCTGCATTTCTTTTTCTTCTCCTCCCCGAATTGGGATTTTTCTGCCTTTCCAGTTACCAGGTTCAATGGGCTTGGATTGGGATCTGTGTCGGATGTTTTGAGCGTTTTTTTTTTTCTCCTTTCTTCTGTTTTGAGATTCTGCTCAATTTTGGCATTGGCTAAGGATTTAAAATGGTTCTCTCTTGAGTAGGTTTTTATGGGTTGAACTTGAAGAATCATGGGGAGTTGCAGCGAAGATGAAGAGGATCGATTCTTTGAATCCCGGGAGGAGCTCGCATCCTTGTCCGAGTCGGGGTCGGATCGCCGTCATAGTTTTGAGTCCAGTTCCGGGCCTGTGAATTGGGTCTCGGGTAGTTTCCAATATGAGGTCTGGGTGAAGATCCCAGAAAGCATTCGCGAGCGCAGAAATAAGTTCATGAAATGGATGGGTTTAAATTTAGATGGCACCACAGTGGATGATTCCCGAGTTGGTTCCCTTGTCCACGAAGTGGAAATCGAGAGAATCACAGAGAACAGTGGGGCTGTGCTCAGAAGTTCTGACTTTGAAGATGGGTTTTCATCGAGTCGATCTTCCCTGTCTTGCTGGTCCAATGACGCTCCAGATTTTTCAGAAGATGGGGTCTTGGCTGAGAATTTGGTTTGTAGAATAAAAAACTTAGACGATGGGACAGAGTTTGTCGTGGATGAATTAGGACAGGATGGAATGCTCAGCCGACTTCGTCAAGTCGGTTCGGATCGTCTGGTTACAGTGGAAGAGTTTGAGAAAACTCTCTGGGTATCTCCTCTGGTGCAGCAATTTATGCGGAGAGAAGTTGCAGAGGCAAGCAATTCAGTGGATAAGGAAAAAAGAGTAAAGAGGGGATGGTTAAGTAAGGCTTTTTCTTGCATTGTGAGAGGACAAGCGGATGGTAGCGATTCCCTGCCCGACTATTCTAACCCTGATTTGTTGCGTAGGGTTCAGAAGGTCAGGGTTCGCCCTTGTAGGAAGCGGTCTAAGGAGCTCTCTGCCCTCTATAGGGGACAAGAGATATCTGCTCACAAGGGTTCAATATTGACAATGAAATTCAGTCTTGATGGGCAGTGTCTGGCAAGTGCTGGTGAGGATGGGATTGTGCGTGTTTGGCAGGTAGTAGAGGCTGAGAGATCAAGTGAAGATGGTATTCTGGATATTGATCCCTCGTTTATATACTTTACTATTAATCATTCTTCTGAGCTGGTTCCCCATTTTGCGGATAAAGAGAAACTGTGTAAATTCAAGACTCTGAGAAAAACTTCAGACTCAGTTTGTGTCATCTTACCACCAAAGGTCTTCCGGCTATCTGAAAAACCACTCCATGAGTATCATGGGCACAGCGGTGAGGTCTTGGATCTATCATGGTCAAAGGACAAGGTTAGTATTTATCAGAAGCAGCAAAATCTTTGTGTGCCTTTCTGGATAAACTCATATTTCTCTTCTATTTGCATTGTGCAGCATCTCCTGTCATCATCTGTGGATAAAACTGTCCGGTTGTGGCGAGTGGGATTTGATGGATGCCTCAGGGTCTTCTGCCATAATAATTATGGTATGAAACCATCTATATGACACTAATGATAATAATAATTAAGATGATGATGATTTCTCTCTGATATGTATTTACTTAGTGACATTGCAGTCTAGTTTCCACCAGTCATGGGCTTGATCTTGTCTGCCGTGTTAATCTATAAGTAACTCCAATTGATCTGTTTGTTGTTCTGCAGTGACATGCGTTCAGTTCAACCCCGTGAATGATAATTACTTCATCAGTGGCTCTATAGATGGAAAAGTCCGAATCTGGGAAATTCCTGGTTCTCAAGTTGTTGATTGGACTGATATAAGAGAAATAGTCACTGCTGTGTGTTACCGCCCGGATGGACAGGTTTGTTGGTTTTCTATGTTATATTGTTTGAATGAGATGTTGCTTGAGGATCTCGGGAGTTTAAGGGAAATAATATCTGTAATTGAATTGTGCAGGGAGGGATTGTTGGATCCCTGACCGGCAATTGTCGCTTTTATGATGCATCAGGTATGTGGAAGCTTTCTTTCCTCAGAAAATTCCTTCCATTACATCAAGTGATGCTCTTCTGGACATCTACTAGACCTGTGTTACCCGTATAATATTTTATGCTTGGATTGTTTAGTTCTCCGGATGAAACATGTGCTCAACTTGATGCCAGATATTGTATAGATGACTTGTCTTTGTATTATACTCTTTTGACAGTTTTTGGGTGTATTAGTTTTCACTGTCTTTGGTACTATTCATCATATAGATATTCATGGCATGTTGTTTTGAGGCTCACTGTAATAGCTCTATGAACAATAGAAGTTTGCATTCTCTGGATGACTACGAAAGATATTAGTTTGGTGAGGCTTTTTTTTCTTTCTCTTTTCTTCTGAATAGTTTGGCGAGGCTATTACTAATACCATGGTGTTGAAAGTCAGGTCAATCCCTGTTTTGAGACTTGTGCTGGAAATGCTGAGTTATAACCTTTTTTTCCTTCCTGCATATTTATAATCATTTCTGTCTTGTGACTGGATGAACCAGGGCCACTAGTTGACTTAGTTAGGCATTCATATACCTGTTGTATGGGCATTTGTTAGTTTGGTAATTAAGCCGATCTTTAAAATACGTAGGCTCTGAAGCAAAAAATGCAGCGCTAGTATCTCTGTGTTTGCCATGCATCTTTGCTACTTGATAGTTATGCAGGCACACAAACGGATGTCAGGGCTGAGAGGCTACAAGGGGTATTGATGGAGTAGCCTTAGGGAGAAGAGGGAAAATCACACAAGAGGGGGAAGGGATTACACACCACGCACAAATTCACTAATTCTAAAATTAAATTCACTCTAAAAATCAAACATTGAGTTATGCAAGTATATAAAGGGAAAATAAAAGACTCCTACTTAGACTCCAAAACTGAAATCGACTCATACTTAGACTCCAAACAGAAATCTACTTCTCTACCTCCTACGTATCCTACTCAAAGACAAATAAAAGACATAATGTAAAACTAACTACCAGCCCTTGTTGGACCAAAAACCCGGCATGGACTGGTTCTTCTTGGCTTTTGGTTTCCAAAGCTGGTCATACTAGTCCAACCAGGTAAGACTAGTCACATCTGCATCAATTCTCCTATTTTGAAAAGAACTCAACTCCGTCGAGTTTAGATGAGGTCTAAGAATGCCGTCAGAATCGATGCGCTAGATGAGAAAATTACCAACTGTCCGCTTGAACTTAAGAAGGGGAAGATCCTTTGCTGGAAGGAACTTCATCTCAAGGCCACCATGCTGAAAAGAGTATGTATTCTCATATCCGCAGTGCTTGGCTTTCTTGTCGAACAACCATGGGCTCCCCAGAAGAATGTGACAGACTTTCAGAGGGAGAACATTACACTGGATCTGATCGATCATTCCACCAATGGAATACTTGAGTAAACACGTTTCATGAATTTTTAGATTACTGTTGTTCACCCATCCAACCTTGTAGAGATTCATATAAGGCTCAGTTTTTAGACCCAACTTGCGAACATCTTCAGCAACATTGGTACAACTACCGGGATCAGTCACCATGTTACACAAGCTATCATTGCATCGCACCTTGGTCTGAAAGATATTGTTACGGCGCCAATCGTCTTTATCGGGAATCTTCTGTATAGTCAAAAGAGGACGGATCACATAGAACGGTTGAGGCTCACCATCATTGTCACCATCATTGATCTCATTAGGCTCACGATCACATTCAGCCTCTATATTTACTATTTCTATTTTCGGTTATTCTTCTGGTGCATAGGGTATAAAATTGTCCTTGGCGATGTAGGCCAACAACCGGTTAGGACATTGATTAACTGTATGCCCATATCCCTTGCATGAGAAACATTGAATAGCCTCCTTTGGAAATACTGAGTTCCTATCATAACCACGTTGAGGTGAGGAGTATGGAGGATTAGGCCGTGAAGATGACATGTCTGAATCACGACGAGGTGGAAAATATGGTCGGCTAGGTCGTGAAGATGCCATAGATGAAGCATTAGCTTATGATCTACTGATTGACTTTTCCTGTGGAGATGACTGTGGCTGAATAGAACTAGGAACTCTAGGAAAAACATCTGTAAATGGCCTCCGATTGTATTGACGTTTTAGACTCTCCTCAACCTGATATGCTACTTGTATGACATCTTCCATTGTAGGTAGTCGGCTAGATACAAGGGCTAGGTCGGCTAGGTCGTGAAGATGCCATAGATGAAGCACTAGTTTGTGATCGACTGATTGATTTTTCCTGTGGAGACGATTGTGGCTGAATAGAACTAGGAACTCTGGGAAAAACATTTGTAAATGGCCTCCGATTGTATTGACGTTTCAGACTCTCATCAACCTGATATGCTACTTGTACGACATCTTCCATTGTAGGTAGTCGGCTAGATACAAGGGCAGCACTAAGTTGAGGGTGCAAACCATTGTGGAATTGTGCCACCAATATTTCTTCATCCCACTCAAAATTAGAACGAGTGACCAAATAATAAAATCTAGCAACATACTCTTCAACGGTCAAATTCTCTTGTTTCAACTATGCAAACCTGAGATGCATGCGTTGTTTGTAATCAGAATGCAAGAATCCCTGGTTCATGACTTCATGCATTGCAGCCCAAGCAGTGACTAAACCAGTGCCTTGGGTTCGGTTCTGTTGTTGTTGCTTGATCCACCAGACTCGGGCCGTGCCGTTCAGTTTGGCCTCTGCAAATGGGATCTTTCGGACCTCAGTCAACCCGTACCATCTAAAGAATGTCTCTAAGCTGTGAATCCAGTCAAGGTGCAGTTCTGGATTATTATCTCCATAAAAATCAAGGACATCCAATCTTGCTGCTCTTTCTGCTCCATCATCATATCTACCAGTTCCATATGGTGGTGAAGGTGGTGGTGGTGGCGGTGGCGGTGGCGGTGGTGGATCTTGTGGAACGGTGTTGGAAGAATCCTTAGATTGAATGAGACTCTTTCCTTTATCTGCTGCCTCCAAACGATCAATATAAACTTGCATGGATTCCATTATTATCATAATGGCTTCAATTTTTGCATCATTTTCTCCCTTATAGGAGTTTAGCCGTTGAACAACTTCACTATTGGCTACCATGGTGGAGATGGGTAAGATTATATTCAAATATGATGGAAAAATAGCAAATAAAGAAAATGTAAGGAACAATGATAGAATGGTAAATAACTTTTTTTTTTTGCAGGGATGACAGAATTGTAAATATAGGAAGTTCAATTTAATTCACAAAGGGGGTGTCACGTTTGGGGGTAGGGGCCTAATTGGGAAAAAAAATATGGGATAGAAAGGGATAAAGGATAGTGGGAGGGGTATGGGGGAAATAAGCAGAATTTAAAGGGTAATTTTGAAAAAAAAAAAAAGGACTTCGGAATGAGAAATAAAAAGGAATCGAAGGGTTGGGGATTTGGATTACCGACAAAAGGGTTCTCCTTCTTGGAGACGGAACTAGGCGGAGAAGAAGGCGGAAGTTCGATCAATCGAACCAGGTATGTTCCTCTCTCTCTCTTCTTTTTTCTTTTTTTCTTTTCTTCTTCCCCCTATTCTGCTTGCTCTCGCTGCTTCCCCTCTTCGTCTGACTTCTTTTTTGTTTTGTTTTGTTTTGTTTTGTTTTGTTTTTTTTTTTTTTTTTTTGTTCTGCTTGCCTTCCTGCTGCTTCTTCTCCTGTGCTGCTGCTCCATTTTTTTTTTGCTGCTGGTGGAAAGAGAAAGAGTAGGCAGTGGGGTTGATTGCAGTGGTGAAAGGAAGGAGGCAGTGATGAGACAGGGAGAGTCTCTCTTTGCTGGACGGAATCGATTTGGTTTCTCAGTCTATCTCACTCTCTGTTTTATTTATTTATTTTTAATTTTTAATTTTTATATATTTCGCAGTCCTTGTAGGAACAGAACAGAGAATGGGAATGGAGAAGAGAGATGGAGGGGAAGGGATGGGGTTGGGATTTCAGTTGGGACGATGGGTAGGAATATATATTTTCAGTCTCTGTAACCACCGAAACAGAGAATGGGTGAGGGAAGGAAAGATGGAAAGGAAGAAGGGGAATGGGGACCTTCGGCTTTGATACCAAATTGATGGAGTAGCCTTAGGGAGAAGAGGAAAAATCGCACAAGAGGGGGAAGGGATCACACACCACGCACAAATTCACTAATTCTAAAATTAAATTCACTCTAAAAATCAAACATTGAGTTATGCAAGCATATAAAGGGAAAATAAAAGACTCCTACTTAGACTCCAAAACTGAAATTGACTCCTACTTAGACTCCAAATAGAAACCTACTTCTCTACCTACTACGTATCCTACTCAAAGGCAAATAGAAGACATAATGTAAAACTAACTACTAGCCCTTGTTGGACCAAAAACCTGGCCTGGACCGGTTCTTCTTGGCTCTTGGCTTCCAAAGCCGGTCATGCTGGTCCAACTAGGTAAGACCAGCCACATCTGCATCAGTTATACAGTCCACCCCTTATAATGCCTGCTTTTCCAGAAACACAAGCTTGGACCTTGATCCAAGAGGGCTAGGCTTGGTTAGAATGGAGTTTGGGATTTTATTGTGTGTTTTCTTGTGTTGGTTTAGAAAGTCTTGATTTTACTATATCTTGTTTCCAAGTTTATTATATGGACTGTTATGGTAGCGAAGTATATCGAGGTTTATTGTTCTTTCACTAAATACTGTTTTAATTAGCAGTGAAGGTCATCCTGTCTGGTTAATTGAATGAAATTGAGTTGAGTAAAACTCTACCGGAAATACCAGGGTTGTGTCCCGGATGTTTATACTATTTCTCTGTGAATCCAAATCTTGTTGCTCTGTTATACGGCTGAAAAAGGTCAGATTACTCATATTACCTTGCTGGTTATTTTGTGTGGCTACTGTTTTCTGTGTGGGAGGGTAGTTGTGGGTTGGGAAGACTTTGTTAGAACTCAGCTGATTCTCCACGGATCTGCCTGAGATTTTGGTTTGGTATCCCACACCAGGGCGACTCTCACCTTAGAGTCTCATTGTTAAACCCCATCTCCGCTGTGAAAAGCAAGCTAGTTTGCAGACCTACAACTTTCCATTCCCTCCAGGGCAGGTTTGAATGAACTATAATCTTTTTACTTGCTGTTGATTTGATCTGTTACTGATAGCAATTAAGAGGGTCTCTTGTTAGCCTTTTAGTCACAGATTTCAAGTGATTTGGGTGAACAAAGAAGAATTTCTATTGATTTGAAAGGGTATTGTCATTCTATGTGGAGGTTGAAGATAGAACTTTCACAATAACACTTGACATATTACTTGTCAATTTCACAAGAGCCCTCCTATTGTGAATTATATTCTGGTTTTACCAGTATTGGATTTTAAAATTCCGAAAAAGTCCTCTTCTATAAAATTGTTTGCTATTTGGACCTAGTGCTGGTTTGCATTGTCACAAGGGGACCAGAACATTGTCCTATTTATTGTTCTGCCACTGGGATCATTATATGTTAGTTCTGACCTAATCTCTTCTTGATTAAGATTTCTTTACTGTGCAAGTGGGGCCTAGTTGACCAAATTAGGGTTTGCAAAACCCTAGGTTGCATCACATAGTCCAAGCGTGAAGCAAGATTTGGTGCTTGAAGTAGTCTTTTGTAGAGGAGAAATTGATTTGCTACACAAAATAAATTAACCTGTGTGATGACAAATTTTACTGTCACTCCTTAGAAATTGTTTTTAATTGTCTTGATTTGTTTATTGGTAAAGCCTGATGCTTGACTAATAATACCATCACTTATTCTATTTATATATATTTACTTCACTTTTTCTCTTTGTTTTTTGGGTAATATAACGTTATAGAAAATCATCCAGTCCTGGCAATGTTTTCTTATGAATGGCAAACTAATATTGATGCCGGTGAATTATCAATTAAGGTTGATATAAAGTATTGCATGGAAGAGTTCTAGAATTTGGAAGCCTCTGTTTCACCTTTTGTGGAAGCTCACTAAGTCTCTATGATAGGATTAATAGCACACTTTATCTTTTCCATGTTGAAGGTACTTCTGTAAACTCGCCATTGGAAAGAACAAGGCCAAAAATCCATAGTATAATTGGACCCCCCCCCTGGGGGTCTTGTTCTGATGGCTAGTAGTTGATTTTTTTTTATTTTCTGATAACTAGAAAAATTCCCAGCCCAACAACTACTGATTTGCATTTTGTATGGGTCAGATAATTTTCTGCAACTGGATGATCAAATTTGTTTACAAGGTAAAAAGAAGTCGCCTTGGAAGAGGATCACTGGATTTCAGGTAGCCATCCCTCCCTTTTCTCTCATTTCCCCCCTCTTGTTTTTGCCTTACCGTCTTGTTTGTTTGGACCTCTTAGCATGTAATTTTGTCCTGCATTTTTCTTTTAGTTCTCCCCAACCGATCCTAGCAAAGTAATGGTCACCTCTGCCGATGCCCAAATCCGAATTCTGGATGGGGTTGATGTGGTCTGCAAATTCAAGGGTAAGCATTCAATCTCATTTTCTTGTAAAATTTATCGAGTTGCCGTATAATTTTTTTATGGGGATCCTTCTCTATATCCTGCAATTGCTGGTGTCCAAGTTGCAGCGTGTAAGTGAATTTTCTAGCTACTTGATTCTTTTCCTTCTTTATACTTCAAACATGTGTAGCTTGAATATTAAAGTGTTTCTCATTCCATTTTACAGGTGTTCGGAATGCAGGGAATCAGATATCTGCATCTTTTACTGCAGATGGGAAGCATATTATCTCTTTAAGTGAGGATTCTAATGTGTATATCTGGAACTACAATAACCAGGATGGACCTGTGCCCTCCCAGTCAAAAAGCATTGGGTCTTGCGAGCGTTTCTTCTCTGACAATGCATCAATTGCTATACCTTGGTGTGGCTTGAGATGTGGGTTTGCCGTTAGCTCCACTGTTTTTGACACTGCTCCTCCAGCCCCTAAAAAAATTGTGGATCCACCAGCTAGTGAGACAGCAAATGGGTGTTTGCAGTGCCAGTTGGACAAGAAATTTCAAAACGTCTTGCCAACGCATTCACCTGATCATTTCTC
Organism: Macadamia integrifolia; assembly: GCF_013358625.1. Taxonomy (NCBI): domain Eukaryota; kingdom Viridiplantae; phylum Streptophyta; class Magnoliopsida; order Proteales; family Proteaceae; genus Macadamia; species Macadamia integrifolia. Next base: position 9,906,031 of record NC_056570.1, read on the forward strand.
TATGGGAAATGGATTCTTCTTGGAGGCTTTGCCAAAGGGCTCTGCCACGTGGCCTGAGGAGAAGCTTCCTGCATCAGGCTTACTGTCTGTGTCATCGATAGTCCGTAAATCCCAGTACAAGTTTCTAAAGACCTCCTGCCAGAGCATGCTCAGTTCTCATGCATGGAGTTTGGTGATTGTAAGTGCAGGTTGGGATGGACGTATCCGATCATTCCTCAATTATGGATTGCCGGTTCGTATTTGAAACAGTACAGGCTCCTTGGAGACACACTGGGGGCATTTCAACATATGTTGCTGTCCCTTTCCTGATATTGGATCCTGTAGATAATTCAATTGCCCAGCCCAAACATGTGAAAGAAGTGCTACATTTATGCTGCCTTGTTGAGTTTGTGATATAGTGTTTGTTGAGTGGGCTGAGTCCAAATTATATGGCACCCTCGGCCTCAGCCGGTTCAGGTTTGGTTCTATATAGGCTTGTGCAGCATAAAGGAGTTTTGAGAAGCTAGGGTTCTTTGTTTGGGCCCTTGCATATATGTTATACCATACTATTATTAAGTGTCCGTGGTTGTGTTGTAATCAGGGCCTGGTGACAAGAAGAGGCCAGGTTTTGTTCTTCTGGGTTTGGAAATCCAGCTTGTTATATGATTCTTTAATTTGTTTGTTAAGAGGACGTGGTGGCTGCCTGAAGGAAAGGAGGGAAGTGCAGTGGAGATAATGTCTTTATAATTAGGTACGTTAGGGGCCTGTGAAGCATTTGTTTATTAAGTGGAGCAGTGAAGAGCGCAGATCTGGTGGATTGGATTCATTGATTCGACTTACAGCCCGAGGACATGCACCTTTCATGATAATGTTCTCTGATCTGAGTGGTTTTCCAAAATCCTGTTGGATCAATCATGGACTCAAGGTGGTAGCAGTAGCACCCAAGTGGCCTAGTGGGGTCTCCTTAGAGAAAGTGAGTGGAGTTCTGGTGGCTAATGTAGTCGCCTTGTCTGGATTACATTGATATTCAAACTCTGGGAAACCCATTCCAAACTAAATCTCTGGTAAAGTGTTGCCTGTTGCTCGTAGTCCAAGTGGCCCAGCAGAACCACCATTGGCTTAACGCGAAAGGTTGCCCTGCACTGCACTGGTAGTACCCATTTTTTGTCTCTCTCTAAACGAGTTCTCATGTAGTTTATTTTGTTTTCTTTTTTTCTTCTCTTCTATTCCCATTTATTAGATGGTATTTCAATACAAATGTCAATTGCTTGATGTCATGATTTAGTAACATATATATACTTCACTGTAATTTACCTTTTGACAGAAAATTGTTCAAAAACTCTGGAAAAGATGTTTGAATGATCCTCCATGATTTGCAGTCTTCTAATAATATACATGTTCGCAACTTCACATTCATTATTGCATTTTTGTACCGAGTGTGAAACCATTAAAACTGACATTTTGTTTTAGGTTGTTGCCATTGATTTTTGTTTTGTGTGTGTGTGTGTGTGTGTGTGTGTGTGTGTGATTTACCATTGGTGGATCTATCCGAATTCTCTGTTTTCATGAATAGCACACTCTAAAAGCATGTCAAGTGAGAAAACAAAGGGTGTGATAGTGCACTCCGGCTTTCTTTGCATGCTGGTAGGGAGGAGATACAAAACTGCTCCTGATGGGAAAGTGAAAAGAAGCCTGAAAGGTATTCTAATTGCAGACACAGATCATAGATCCTTCTGTTCAATCGTGCTTGTGGAGTGTGGGTGTAGTTTGATATCTTCTGACTGCAGAGACAGATCCTTCTGTTCATTCTTGCTTGTGCAAGTCTCAACTGAACTTTATCTCAATTAAATGGGGTCTCGTATATAGATATTCTTTTGCGAATCAGCTTTATTCAAAGATTCCTTATTAATGGACTTAAGCCATGCATTTCTTTCTTGCATCTTCTCAAGAATCATTTTCGGTCTTTCCATTTGTTTAATTCTTTTAATCTGAATCATATTTAGTCCATTCAAGAGCATTCAAAGGTCTTTGCTACACTTTTCCATATCATCTTAAAATCATTCTATTTCAATTTAGTTTGTATCAGTTCATAAATTAATTTTAATGTCTATTTTTTATTTTATTTTTCCTTGTTTTAACATCTTTATTCACTATACAAGTCTCTGGTGAGATGAACCCAAAAGAGGAAAAGGTTTCTTCATTGTGTTATTTCCGTTCCTTTTTTTTTTTGCCACGTGGAAGAATGGTGTAGCAATTTTGACTTTTGGATATGTAGAACATGATTTAGTTTGGCACTAGGATCTCGCAAGCGTACGCCAAACATCGACCATGTGCTGGGTTTTTAATACCCTAGCCCAGCCTAACCCTGATTGGGCCATGATCGACCCCTGGGAACCCCTATTTTTTCATTCATGGCTAGGCAGTCTGTCGGACCTTGTTTTTTCACCCTTTTTATGATATATTATATGGAAAAGGAATTGTAAAAAGCATATGGTTTCTATGTCTAGATAAAAAGTGGAGTGAAATGATCATCCCACCCTTTATGAAAGATTCCATATGTGTTCCCATTGGCCTCCTTACTTTGTGTAAAGGCACATTATACATTGCACTTCATGGAACCATATATATATATATATATATATATATCATACTACTATATAAAAGTACGTACTCCCTGTCTTTGGCATGCTTTTTCAAAATGATCAAAAAATCATTTACATCTATCAAAAAAATTCCCAAATGACCAAAAAACACCCGAAAAAAAATCCCCAAATGACCAAAATCCCCTCAAAATTGAATATGAAACAAATATAATAATAAACTCTCTATAATTCTTTCTCTCTCTCTCTCTCTCTAAACGTGGAGGAGAAAGGGGGAGAGTGGAGCATTAAAAAGGCATATAATTACAAACCCTAAACCCACTCATCCTCTCACCTCTAAAAATGGAAGATAAATCAAATAATAATAATAACCTCTATAATTCTCACTCTCTCCCTCTCTAAACGTGGAGGAACGTGGAGGAGAAAGGGGGAGAGTGGAGAGAGAAATAGAGAGAATTATGATGAATGGGGATGGAATGAATAATTATGGAGAGAGATATACCAACAAAAAAAGAAGTTAATAATAATAAACTCTCCATAATTCTCTATTTCTCTCTCTCTCTCTCTCGAAAGGAGAGAGTAATAATTATTTATAATTATTAATTAATTAAATATTAGCAAATAATATTCTTCTATCTCTCTCTCTCTCTCTCTCTCTCTCTCTCTCTCAACGTAGAGGAAAAAGGGATATAGTTATAATTATTAACTATTAAAAAGTCATATAATTATAAACCAAACAAATGCTCTATTATTCCTCCTTAAATCTCTCTCTTTCACTCATCGTCTTTGGAAAAAACGTGGAGCACAATAAGGGGAGATTCTCCATAGAGACAGTAAATAATTATGGAGACATTAAAAAGGTAAGTATGGAGAGAGATATAAAAAAAAAAAAAATGGCTCTTAAAATCTCTCATTCCATTCCTTACAAAATCTAAACATGGAGGAAGGGGTATATTCTCTCTATAATTCTCTTTCTCTCACTCATCTCTCTAAACGTGGAGGAGAGAGGGGTGGAGTAATCATTAATTATAATTATTACATATTAAAGGGATAAAAAAAATAATCACAAAACTATAGTATGGAGAATTATAGAGAGATTTATTGCGATATTATAATTATAAATAAAAAAAAATGCATTATTATTCCTCCTTAAATCTCTTTCTCTCTCTCTCTCTCTCTCTCTCTCTCTCTCTTTCTCATTCATCCTTTTTGGAAAAAACATTGAGCACAATGGGGGGAGATTCTCCAGAGAATTATGGAGACTAGGGAGGGAATAAATAATTATGGAGATATTAAAAAGGTAAATATGTTGAGAGATATACCACAAAAAAAAAAAAAAAAGGGCTCCTAAAATCTCTCCTTCCATCATTTACAAAATCTAAACGTGGAGGAAGGGGTATTTTCTCTCTATAATTATCTTTCTCTCACTCATCTCTCTGAACGTGGAGGAGAAAAAGGTGGAATAATTATTAATTAAAATTATTACGTATTAAAGGGATAAGAAAATAGCCACAAAATTATAGTCACATAATTATGGATAGATTTATTGCATAAAAATCGTATCTCTTTCAATCAACTTTCATCGACTTTACAAATTTTTATGCAATAGAATCCTTCCTTATATATACCATAGAGAGGACAAAAAATCAACTACAATATCCCACGATTTCTCAATTTTCTGCCTCTTACAATAATAGTTCAGAATATTTCAAATTCTTATTTCTTTTTCTATTACAATAGCACAAAAGTTTTCAACTTCAGCTTCTTTTTCTCTCAGATCACTGGCACTGCATTTCTCAATTTCAGATACTCCACATCCACAAGGTAGTATAATTCATTTAATCTCATATAATTCATTTAATCTGCAAGATAGAGCTCAGGTGGAGAAGTTATTGCACTATATTATGAAAAAATCTCCAGAGGATGCGGAAAGTAAACATGTTTTCACGTACACCGCTTTGACTTGATCAGAGATTAGTTTTTTCTTAATCATTCTCCATGGTTTGTAATATTATGATTTATTAGTATTATTGTTATATGCTATGAGAGAATTATTTGTGAAATTGATGCCATTCTCAAGACCTCCGTAGAGGAAGACGAGGCATGTTTTTTATGTTTCATGTTCTCATCTCCTTTCTATTATGGGAATTGCATTATTTAGTCTGTGGATTTTCTCTCTTGTATTCAAAATAATTAGGTTTAATTTTGTTTTTAGAAAATACAAACTTTGAAAAATCAGCTCACCAAGCTTTTCAGAACTTACTTCAAATGGATTGACCCAATAATCTTATCTTAAGAAAATGTTTAATTAGGAGACTACCACCACGTGCATTTACACGTGTATTTTTACTAGTATATATATATATATATATATATTTAAATATACAGGATTGGGTTGGGCTTCAGCCAGGCCCAACTTGGGTCTGGAAATCTCAACTACTGCCGAGTTGAGAGCTAAAAAGCCCAACCCAGGCCCTATCGTGCTCAGGGCGGGCTTGGGCTTACCCTTGCCTAGCCAAACTTGCTCCCGTAATGTTTCCTTTTGTAAAGAAGGCCCGGCAAGGTCTGCTTTAGGCCACATATGGCTCACGTGCTGCATTCATTCTTGAAATCCCATCAACCAAAAGAGAAAAAGAAAAAGTTTTTCTAGCGAAATAGATTTCTAGCATAGACAATGCTAAAACCCAATTTGTAATAATTGTTAACATCAAAGTATGATTGGCCATTCTAGGTGTTTGGATGCACAATATATAATGATAGTTTATTTCAATCATATGGTTCACCATGTTTATGAATTTTTTGTTATGTGTTCAAAATTATTACTTTTAAATATAATTGATTTTTATTATAATTTTCTAAGCATCACACACCGATACATGACAAAGTTAAATTAGTTTAAGAATTAAGTCATGATTAAATGACAACACAAACGAGTCTATTTGGATTTGAACATTAATTAACTATCATGTTACTATTATGACCATTCAGAATAACTATGTGGTTACCATGATTCTGTCTATAGGAAACACAGAATCACTCTAAATAACTATTTGGTTGCCCTTAAATGTTATTTTTTGTGTCCATACACTAGTTTTTAACACTTTCTATAGTATTATATTATGAATTAATTTTGTTAACACTTGGAGGAAAAAATCTTTAGATTTTTTTCTTATTATTAAATGAAAATAAAAATACCACATAGCTAATTTACCCAGCGCTATCTTTTTAATAAATATGGTGTTGAAAGAAAAAAGTCCATATTACTTGGTCTTTACACATACATATGTTGCTTAAGTACAAGAAGTCCATAATACATAATTAAAAATTTTCGCTTAAAGTACGTCTTCCAATGTCCTCGCAACTATCCTACTTTGTTCCTCGGATGCCTCAATTTTTCCTCTAAGATATCCTTGCAGATAATCTGTGGATGTAGGATGTGTCATTGTAGCTTGACAAATGCCCGTAGTCCCTCCTGAATGGTTCGATGAAGAAGATTCTTCATCCTCAATTAACTCAATCTTTCCACATCCTTTATTTTTAAACTAAAAATCAATTGATCACAATTCAAACATTAGACATTTAAATTTTTTAATGTCTAAACAAAAGTAATTTAATTAATCTATATAATTAGTCTATTCAACAATCATACCGAGGTGGAAAGTGGGCAACATCAGAAGTCTCTTCCTTTATTTGGTCTATTAGTGCATCTTTGAACTTTGCACTGTCCAGCTCTACATTTACACATCTTGTAGTGATCCACCCACATAAAGAAAGATGCGTGAGAGTGACGTTTGTAGAATTTCCTCCCCAGATGACGAACAGTAAGTGATGTAAGAGTAATGCATTCGCATGTAGCAATTTTTTCCATCTAAAAATAAACAAATTGATCTTTAGATAGTATGCTATAATTCATTTCATATAACAGTTCATAAACCTGTGTAATAAATTTATTTCATAACTATATATAGTTATTAAAAAGAAACAAAAAACAAAAAACAAAAACAAAAACAAAAACAAAAACAAAAACAAAAACAAAAAGATAACAATACATCCACATGAACCTGCCCTATATAAACATGCCATCAATCATCATGTCAACCTGTGTATTCAATTTGTTCCATAATTATCTGCAGTTATTTAAAAAAAAAAAAAAACACAAAAACCATAGAATAAAAAAAGAGAACGATACATCCACATAAACTTGCTATCGATCATCATGTCAACCTGTGTATTAATTTGTTCCATAACTATATGTAGTTATTAAAAACAAAAAAATACATAAAAATCAGAGAATAAAAAAAGATAATGATAAATCCACATGAACATGCTATCAATCATCATGTCAACCTATATATTCAATTTGTTTAATAACTATCTATAGTTATTAAAAAAAAAAAAAAACCAGAGAATGATACATCCACATGAACCTGCTATCAATCATCATGTCAACCTGTGTAGTATTTTTTCAAAAGTTACGTAATTGAAATTATACATAATTTCATATGAAATCCAACCCATTCATAATGTAAATCATTTACTGATCATAGTCCAAGAGGATAAAAAAGTGCATTATTAAAGTCCCAACTCACAACAATTACTGGTTAAAGAAAAAGACAAGACAGAAAAAGAAAAGGCAGTTTAGTTTTCAAAGAGCATCACTTTTAAGTCAAATAGTTAAACAAACATCCAAATTCCATTCCATAAACATTTATCAGACATCAGTGACCTTCTCATCCTCCATCAGCAACTCCAACACTTGTGGCTTATCTTCATCATTTGCTTTCAAGAACAGATTACATAGTTCTCGATCTTTCACGAAGAATTTTTTGGCACACCATTTCTTGTTGAAATCAATAGTTGGGAGCACATTGATTGCATCAGAAAGTCTATCCGTGAGGTCATCGCTAGACTCAGTGGTGACTAGACGACCAAGGTGAGAAGCTATTGTCTTCAAAGAGCTTGATATCTTATTAGTCCCTCCCTTCTTTCTCTTCTCTCTGCCATTGCCATTGCCACTAGGACAAGATGATCTAGGCCGACCTCGAACAGGAGTAGAATGTTCTGTATGCACGGAAGATACACTTTCTTCAGTCTAAAACTCTCCATCACTAGCAAAAGAAAGGTTCTCTAGTCCATCAAGATTGACTCTGTAATCATTTATAGCCTCTAATGGATGTGATGAATCATTGCCCCCAGCTATCTCATTGGTCAACCATATGCCCATTTGAATGTGTAACTACATGTTCTTTCCAATACCTTTGCTCTTTCTTCTGCAAAATTTTTAAAGAAGATTATATCAATAGAGTTAACTGAGGAAATGATTACAAATGGATGGTTAGGCATAAGGTATTCATAAAAGGAGAAAATTATCTTAAACTCATTCCAAACATGCTGAGGGGCATCAAAGCGCATCTCTATTGAATCCAGCTCATGGGACAATTCTTTTCGAGGTCACTCAACGCTCTTAACCTTTGTTTCCATATTCGATAATGATGGTGGACTTGTTCCCAATTATAGGTCATATCAATTCTATCTTGTATGCATTTGACAATAGATTGCCACTGATCTTTACTAAGGCCATTATCACCCTTTTTTCCTTTTTGATGGTAATCTAATAAACATTGAAGCAGAAATTGTGATACCTCATTTGGCCATGAACAATTTTGTCCTCTCTTTGACTAGGATTGGCTTTCCGATGCCATGTCCTCTATTTCATTACCAAAAGAAAAAACAAACAATAGCAAAATTACACATAGTAAGTAATTTGGTAATATAAAATGTTATAACATAAACATAAACACATCACATGTTAATACTAAGTAATAATGACATATCACATATTAATATTAAGTAAAGATAATGACACATCACATGTTAATGCTAAGCAAAGATAATGATACATCAATGGGTATGTAAACATTACCAAATAAATATAACACCCGACACTCGCAAATACATCATATAAAATTAGGACTGGACAAACCCCAGCCTCAATACATATAATTGTACGACAACCTCAAGCATACCAAGATGAAAAATAGTCTAATACAAAGCATAGCAAAATATATTAGCAATCATATGGTTCATCATCTAAATCTCCTTCAATCCAATCATCCCACATTCTATCCGCTATATCTTCTCGAAACTGTTCCCAATCAACATTCACAGGATCATGCACTAATTCATCTGCACCGTCATACACATCAGTGTTGTCATCAGGTTCTTCTTCAACACTAGAATTCCCTTTGTTGGCTTGCTCCTCTTCCAGCCACTGCTTTCCCTTTACAAAAAGTATGTATATTGAGTATGTGGTTATGTATGAGAACACATGCACGCACTATAGTGGCCTAAGTCTTGTAAGGGTATTCTGGCTAGTTTTTCATAATTTTGAAACGTGCCTTCAACAAGGAGAATGACTGTTCAATCACATTTCGTTATTGAGAATGTCGCAAATTAAACAATTCCTTCTTATCCCTTGGAGATTCGTTATAGTTCCCCCACTCTTTCAAATGATAACGGACATTACGGTAAGGTCTCAAGAACCCCTATAATCATGCATCAGCTATAAGGATTGTTGCTAAGATCAGGATCAGAACTATAAATTGAAATGAAGAGAAGAGGATTGTTAAGTTAACCTTGTAATCAATGTAGAATAAGAAGAAGAGAAGAGAAGAGAAAATAAGAGCAATAGGATAAATAAATCATAGTCAAATTAGGAAATGAAATATACCCTATGATATTACTTGAAGCATAAACAGAATAATGAAACTTATAAATCGATTTGTCTTTTAGAGTTTAGTAACCCAAAACCCAGTCGTACTTGTAGTAAGATTATAACAACCAAGCAACAGAACCAGATTTTGAAAACAAAATATGAATTATGTGTGTGTGTGTGTGTGTGTGTGAGAGAGAGAGAGAGAGAGAGAGAGAGAGAGAGAGAGAGAGATTGCAATTTTTTGGATTATTATCATTCAATTTCAGCATTGCAATTGACTTTCAACATTGCAACTTCTAAAGAAGTCGATCTAAGAAAGCTAAATTTGATTGGGAAAAGGGTTTCACCCATACCCAATATTACGGTATAAAGGATTGACAAGAGATAAAGTTTGGTTGATGGTGGTAACCACACAAAATGGGTTGTTGATTTGCTGCCACATATATATAAGCATCAATAGATCATTGAACCTAAGCCATTGAACATACATATTAAACAGATTGAGACAATGTATATAAGTGTGGATCATGCCAGCATAAAACTTGGTGAAATAACCTATTAGTTCTAGTCCTAGAATATGATTAGAATTAAGTAAAATTCAGTATAAAATAAATAGAATCAAACCATTAAATCAAATACCCAACATAGAACTTTGCCAAATCCAATGTCCAACACAACTGATAGAATAAAAAAAATTGAGGTATTTTTTCCAGTTTGGTTACCTGTAGGAGAGGGTCAGAAAATGATGAGAAGGAACACGGTGAGGCCAAGTTGGAAACCCTAGATTCCTCTCCATTCGATCCTTCAATTTCTTCAAGTCAGAAACAAGACAATGGAGTAGAGGAATTCTAGAAAATGGTTGAAAATGGATTTTTACTTGAATTTAAGTTCTAGGGTTGTGGATGAGATATGGGGAATGTCAAACAAAAATTCTATTAAACACAAGAAAGAAGAAAGATGAAGAAGAATTATCTCACAAATTCTTATAGATAAGAAAAAAAAAAACCCCCTAGAATCATGAATCGACCAACATCAAGCAGAATACAGAGATATGAAGAGGAAGAAGAGTTAAGAGAGGGTGACAGAGTGCATACATTCTAGACTAAGCAAATCGCGACCTTCGTTGAGGGAGAAGCAGGGACGAGGTGGAGCAGATGAGGTGGAGGGGCTCAGATGGTCTTCGGAGGTCACCAATCTCAAAGAAAAAAAAACCCTAGAATCATGAACCGGCTAACATCAAGCAGAATACAGAGATAAGAAGAGGAGGAAGAAGAGTTGAGAGAGTGCATACCTTCGAGACTAAGCAAACAGCAACCTACGTTGAGGGAGAAGTAGGGACGAGGTGGAGTAGATGCGATTGAGTAGCTGGAATGGTCGTCGGAGGTCACAAATTTGAAAGAAAAAAAAAACCCTATAATCATGCATCAGCTAACATCTACCAGAATACAGAGATAAGAAGAGGAGGAAGAAGAGTTGAGAGAGGGTGAGAGAGTGCACACCTTCGAGATTAAGCAAATCGCGACATTCGTTGAGGGAGAAGTAGGGATGAGGTGGAGCAGATACGGTTGAGTGGCTGGAATGGTCGTCGGAGGTCACAAATCTGAAAGGAAAAAAAAAACCCTATAATCATGCATCGACTAACATCTACCAGAATACAGAGATAAGAAGAGGAGGAAGAAGAGTTGAGAGAGGGTGAGAGAGTGCTTGCACCTTCGAGATTAAGCAAATCGAGACATTCATTGAGACAGAAGCAGGGACGAGTCAGAGTAGATGCAGATGAGGGGCTCGAATTTTCGTCAGAGATCACAAATCTCAAAGGAAAAAAAAACCCCAATAATCATGCATCAGCTAAAATCTAGCAAAATACAGAGATAAGAAGAAGAGGAAGAAGATTTGAGAGAGGGTGAGAGAGTGCATACCTTTGAGAGGAGAAGTCACAACCTTCATTGAGGGAGAAGCACGAACGCGACGGAGCAGCAGGATGAGTTTGTCGAATGGTCGTCGGAGGTCATACATTTTTCACTGATTCTATGTAGTGATTCTGTCATTTTATATGAAGGTAATTGGATGATTCTTTCCTATAATCACCTCCATAGGTGATCTCACAAAAGAATCACTTTATGTGTAAAATACATTGTCAGAAGAATCACTTGATTTTTTTTAAAAATTACATTCATTAGCAACCAAACACCCATAAAAGTCAAGAATCATGATTCTTGCGAATTACATTAAAGACTCAAGGAATCAGACACGCCCTAAATGTTTCAATTCAAATGATGGGAAGAGGAAGGTGTTATGGAAGAGCTACATATAATTTTGACAAATTAGAAAAGCACTAATTAAAGAATGTGAAAAGGTTCTTTGAGTCAGCCATATAGGATACGTCAATGTTCTTCTCACTCTACCCTTGGCATATGATCCATTGTGCCCCTCTCTTGTGTACTTACCTTTGATTTCCCATAGAACCCTCTCAAAGTATATTCTAGAGATAAAAACAAATAAATAAAAATGAAGGGGTTTTCATGTTTTTTCTCTCGCAAAATATTGCAACTAGACTCAAGTTGATTATCATTCTAGGTGTTAGATATACAATATATGATTCTCTGGATAGATCAAATGGTAGTATATCTCAATCACATACCCCGCCATGTTTATATATTTCTTTATATATTTAAAATTATTATTTTTTAAACAAAATTAATTTTATAATAATTTTTGAAGCATCATTTTGCTACATGACAAATTCAAATTAGTTTAAGAATTATCTCATGATTAAATGATGACAACAACATGTCTATTTGAATTTGAACATTAATTGACTATCGTGTTACTATGGCAGCTATTGCTTTGAAATGGTTTATAATGTTTTCTATGGTAGAAACTTTTTTTGGTCGAAACTAGCCTTTCAGATTTAAAGAATAGGAATGATCTTCTCTAAAATGGTGTTGGAAGCCTTTAGGTTTTACTTATTTATTTGCAATTGAAAGAGCATTTTCACTGCTTTACAATGTCTCGGAGAATCGTTTTCATGAAGCTGATTTTGAGCCACCATTCAAGTATGAAGTCCTTCATATAAGAGAAGATGAATGATGTATAAAAGAAAGTCTAAAATTTCGGGATCTTCCTGGCCATCCATAAATACCCTATGGACAATCTTGTTAATAAAACGCTTTTTTTGGAAAGGATTGTAAAATGTTTCATTTCAAACGATGGGAAGAGGGAAGTGTAACGGAAGAGTTAATTATAATTTTGGCAAATTAGAAAAATGCCAATTAAAGAATGGGAAAAAGTTCTCTGAGTAAACAACAAAGGATACGCCGACGTTCTTTTCACTCTGCCCTTTTTATAGAAACCACTGTGCCCCCTTCTTACGTATCTGACCTTGCTTTCCGGTAGAACCCTCTCCCTTAATAATATTCTAGAGAGTGAAAATAGGGGGTTTTCTATTTCACAACCCCCCCCCCCCCCCCAAAAAAAAAATATTGTAACTAGACTCGAGTTGATTCTTACTCCATTTTATATTGTCATTTGCTAGCTAGAGAGAGAGAGAGAGAGGCTCATCCTCATGTGAGGGAGATTTTCAACACAAGCCTTTTGCCATTGCGGGCTTTAAGGAGGATCATAAAATACACAGCCTTAACCTGTACATTTTGATGATGCTGTTTTTCCACTTGAGCCATGGCCATTAGGTCATAATGGAGCAACCCTACTCTTGCAATGAAAGATACAAATTCCTCAAGCTCAATTCTCTAAAGGGTTGAAGGGTCTTTTTGTTATTTTGATTCTTAACAGAACGATCGGTCGCCAATGCATGCAAGCCGTGCAAGCAATAATTGGATACTCCCCAGAGAGAGAGAGAGATTGTTATTTTGATTCTTAATAGAGCGATCGGTCGCCAATGCATGCAAGCCGTGCAAGCAATAATTGGATACTCCCCACAGAGAGAGAGAGAGAGAGAGAGAGAGAGAGAAGGGCAGATGGAGGAGAAGGGTTGTTAGGCATCAGCTTTCTCTACCCAAGACTCAAGAGGCCATAAATCTATTTGCCCAAATAACGGTTGGAGGTGAAAATGGAAAAAAAGAAAAGAAAAAGACCCATCAATTACGTAATTACTTGCACAACTTATGTGAAGGCTGATGGTTTATAAGGAGACATAAGGTCGTGACATTTCTGTGCTCATTAGAGCATCTCTCCCTCTCTGTTCGTCTCATTCTCCTTCTCCTTCTCTCATCTGAACTAAAGAAGAAGACAGAGAGAGGAGACGAAGAGAGATGGGAAGAGCTCCTTGTTGTTCAAAAGTTGGTTTACACAGAGGTCCATGGACTGCAAGAGAGGACACATTGCTCACTAAATATATCCAAGCTCATGGTGAAGGTCACTGGAGATCTCTTCCTAAAAAAGCAGGTATCTTTGATTTCCTTAATTTCAAGGACCCAATCATTGATTTCTCTTCTTTGTTCCTCAATAATCTTGAGTTTGACCTACAGAACACAATCGCTCTCTCTTTCTCACAGAGTAACTCAAATATCTGTATAGGGTTTCGTATATATTTGTAGTGTGAGTTTTTTCTTTTTCTTTAATTTGAGAGAGGTACGAGGATGAGTGGTTGTAACTCTATTCTCCATTGATAATGAAACAAAACTCATTTCAATGTAGATGTAGGCAATCTTGCCTAGTCTCGTAAATCTTTGTTTTCGTGTTGTGTGATTCATCTTTGTTTGCGATTTTCATTTTTTTCTGCATCATTTTAGTGAAACTAACTTACCATTTTGTTTCTTTGTTTTTTTTTTTTTTTTTTTTTTTGGGAAAATATTATTGGGTTGTGCACTTAAGGATTACTTAGATGTGGAAAGAGTTGCAGACTAAGATGGATGAATTACTTAAGACCAGATATCAAGAGAGGAAATATCAGCCCAGATGAGGAAGACCTTATCATCAGACTTCATTCACTTCTAGGCAACAGATGGTCTCTTATTGCAGGAAGATTACCTGGTCGAACCGATAATGAGATTAAAAACTACTGGAACACCCATCTCAGCAAAAAGATCAAGAACCAGGGAACCCACCATGAAAAGAAATCAAAGGAGCCCAGAAAGAGAAATAGCAAGAACAATAACAATGGAACCACCAAGAAGCAAGAACAGAACAGAGCAAAAACAGAGACCAAAATCCATCTCCCAAAGCCTATCCGGGTCACATCTCTTTTGATGAAAAGGAGCAATAGTTTTGAGTCCAATACTGTAAGTGGAACTTCTTGCAGTCAAAATGGAATAGTTGAAGATGACATTAATGGAGTTGTTGGAAAAGAGATTGTGGATTTCCCATGGTCTTCTGATCTCAATGACCATGGTTGTGAACTTGGATGTGAATCTCAACTGTCCACAAGGGAGAACTTATTTGAGAGGTTGTATGAGGAGTATCTGCAACTACTAAAGAAAGAAGAACAGAAAAAGGAAGAACGAGAAGAGGAAGAGGAGGATCAGGTTAAGTTAGATTCCTTTGCTGAATCTTTATGGGTCTGAATGAGTCTAAGAGACGGGACAGAGGAGACAGAGTCCTTAGAAGTGCAGAGAAGTTCAGAAAAGTTCAGAAAACTACAGAACTCAAGATTGTGACTTTTGATTTTCAGGAAGGTTTGGAATTCACGTGCTCATCTTCTCTTCTGGTGATGCAAGAAAAGGAGGACGTGGAAAGAGGACCAGAAAACATATTACTTAGTATCATAAGTCTTGTTATATACACTCTTATTATTACTATTACTACTACTACTACTAATCTTGGGGCATTGCCATAGCCAACCCCCAACCCCACCCCTTCATCCTTTTCTCATTGTATTATATATGTCTAATGTAGAAGAAGAGCTTATATTTGTACCTTCATATATTAGTGATTTATTTTATTTTTATTTTTAATTTTTTTCCAAGGATTGATTGGGATATTTCTTTATGTATTTCTATGGCTTAGAATTTGGTCTCCTAGGTTCCTATAAGATAAGAAATAAAGTTGATTCCACACCCAAGGAGATAAAAATCAAGCATGCAAAGAAAGCCCCAACTCTAAACCTTTGTTAGGTGCTAAAAACCTTTAGTTTTCTTCGCTGCTTTGCCCTGATCATAGATCACCTTATGCTTTTCAGCTATACTTTGTGCTTGACCAATGCATTCAATGGACTCTAAACTTTATAAGCGATATTAAGTTACCACTTCTAAAGGTATATCAATAGAGGTGGTTTCCTAAGGCTATGATTGATTGCAAGGGAAATTTAAAGAGAAAGAAAGTGAAATTTTTAAATTTAAAAAATTAAGAAATATTTTGTAATCATTATCCATGTGATCCCCATGTGATTATATAAACTATTTTATTTTTCTTATCATATTTAGTAATGATATATTTTACATGTAATTTTTATTTTACATTTTATAGCAAAGGGTTTTTGATGCAAAGCAAAATGAAACTTAATAACCAGATATGGTATGATTTGGAGTTAGTGATATAGTAAAATAGAGTTATAATTACAAAGATTTCCTTTTTTTAAGTTTGAAAATTTTCCTTTCCTTCTCTTAATTCCCCTAGCAATCACATGGAGCCTAAGTTATATCTCTCAAAGTTAACTATTATAGACAGTTTTCTAGAGCGCGCGCGCGCGGGGGGGGG
>NC_056570.1:9921998-9937363 GCF_013358625.1 Macadamia integrifolia
GGTTAAAGGGCAGTGGTGGTGGTGGAGGTGGGGACGGGGATGGGGATGGATATAGAGTTGCAATGGGGAGAGGGGAGGGACATACAAGCGAGGGAGGGGAAGGAGGTTCAAGGTGAGGGAGGAGGGAGAGCAAAGGGGCCGGGTGAGGTGGGGTGGGGTCGGGCATCATCTCCGTTTAATCATGGTCGGAGATTTTTTTTTTATTTATTTATTGGGAAAAAGAATGCTCACTAATCGTGCGGCTTTTGTGCTAATGTAGGACCAATGAAGGGGTGCACATGGGCATTAATAGGGGTGGGGGCATAATTTTGCCCCCTGTGTGTCTGGGCATAAGAACTACACAACCAGGGAGTTTTCTTTTGCCCTTTTTAATTATACACATTTAAGATTTTTTTTTTAGAAAAAAAAAAAGGATATTATATTAATATTGAAAGAATTAGGGCATATACATTGGATTACATTCTTAAAAACAGGGATCATTAAGAATCTCTTGCAATGCATTACTGAGATTTTCAGTTGATGCATTGATGTCAAAAAACTGCTCTTCAACATTGGAAAACAGTCTTGTTAAAAGGTCTACAGTTCAGTTTCCTTATGTACAAAATAGAAATGCATATATACATTTAGGTTACCGCTTCTATTGAATAACTTGAGGCGATTTAACATCCGCTAAAGAATCAACTTAAAAGGCCCCAGACATGGGTGGTTGGTCAAACCACTTTTAATAATTGGCTCCATATAGTCAATTAAAGGAGCTGTATTTGCTCTAGTGATCAGCAAGTTGAATTGATTTCCCATAAGAATCACCCTACTATTAAAGGTACAAACCACTCCTTTTGGGTGGGGCATGGTTTGACCTAAATGGGTCACACACCAAGGGAAATCACATGGATATTCATATTTGATTATAGTCCATTATATTTAATTTATATTAATACGATGTGGACAACATGTCTAGGAAGGTTGATTGCAAGCTCAAAGACCATTTTTAATCAAAATGCAAAATCTTGACAACATGTTAGGTGTAGAAAATGAAAATCTAAAATAATATAAAAAAAGAATAAAAATTACAAACAAATAATCACACATCGTAAGGATTTACATGGTTTGATGACATTGTTTACTTCTATGGTAAGATTATTTTTGTTTCACTATTAATAGAGAATAGGTTACATTCTCTTATTTTAATTCCTCTCTTAGATTACGGAGAATGAACCTTCACAACAAATTTATAGTGAAACCTGAACCCTAGGACCTTTTAACAGCCATTCATACTCAACCGACAAGCATAAACAACAGGATATAAGACATCATACCCCAATACCAAGGAGAAAGAATCTGTGGCTCATTTGATCACCTAGTTGTTTGGATGAACATCTAAAACTTATCTTATTTCTTACCATTACATGAGTGAAGAGGGGATATTTAAAAACAAAAGAGACAAATGAGAGAGGAAAACCCTAAAATGAATGTAGGGCAGCAGCCATACTTCTATCACATGTGATACTAGCGTTTCAATAATATGACAAGAAGTGAATGAGAACAAATCCAGCTTCTAGAGTTGTTTCTCCCTTTCTACTAAAAAGAAAAAAAGTTGTTTCTCTCTAGGCAATGCAATCACCATGGAACCCACAAATGTTTGTGATTGGGACAAAGTGCTATTGACACCTTTTCAAATCTAATGGTGACAAAATGCTATTGACACTTTTGAAAAAAAAAATATATATATATATATATATAGAGAGAGAGAGAGAGAGAGAGAGAGAGAGAGAGAGAGAGAGAGAGAGAGAGATCAGGATATCTCCACCAAGACAGGACAGGTTGTCTAAATGTTGGAATAGCGACTTTAAGTTTCTCTTGGAATTACCTTTGATGAAGGCCTGTCCTTGCCTCTAAAGAAAACTGCAAAGCCTGATTGGAAAACATTTAGAAGAAAAATGGAGTTAAGTTTTGGAGGAGGCTGGGTATGTCGTTAGTTTTTTTATATTAACGGTTCAATCAATGGGAATTAGATAAAGGGGACTGGAGGGACATTTTTTAAGAAGAGAGAAAGAGGCAGACACAGTGCTGGTAAAACACTAGCATGTCTAGCCTTTTGCCTCAAACTTTTGTTGATGAAAAGAATCGGAAAGAGTTCTTTATTTAGGAGCGTGGTCCTTGCACCAATGCGTGGCTACTAGGAACGCACGTGAAACTATCAATAGGGTAGGTATTTCCACCTTTCATGAGGGAGGAACGGTTATTTTGCCCTCTATTTGTTTGAGTGCAACGCCCACAATGCTAGAGAGAATTCTTTTTCCAGAGAGAGAGAGAGAGAGAGGTGTATTGCAATTAAAAAACACATTAGAAATAAGGTAAAACGAGATTATGAACTAAGAAGAAGCCACAATGTCAAACCTGAAATAATTATGAAGAATTTGTAATAAACTCTCTCTTTGATGAGAAGGGAGAGACATGTGTGGGTGAGACTTGATGAGAGATAAGATTCTCAAAGGATATGGAGTTGAATTTCCATATTTAGAGGCATGAGATGAGACTCAACCCTTCCTTGGAGGATAGTAGGACTCCTATTTTAGAGAGAGAGTAAAAAATGCATTTGAAACACGTTTTAACTCATTATGATAAGGAAAAAAGGCATTTGAAACACATTGTAACTAATTACGATCAGGACAATACTCTTGCCATTGGATGTAAACAGATAAAACTTAAATTGAATATAAACACTATTTATATCCGCATTTGATTAAACTGAGTTTTCCAATACAGCGGCTTCTAAATGGATACAAACATGAATTATGTACGGATTTCTAAATATCCATTTACATTTTAGTTGAGACTAGAGAATGGAGTTGGTGAGTCTAGAGAGAATGATATTATGATCTCATTGTTTGTGTTGAGTGGAAGAGAACCAGAGAAGGCAAGAAGGTGAAAGGTTGAATCCCCAACTCCACTAGGGTTGATATTGATGCTGATGTTGATGTTGATGTTTAAGCATAATATATGAAATTACATAAATATCCCCATGACTTTTTTTATTTTTTTATTTTTTAATTTCTTGTCTAGTTACTTGTAATATACTACGAGCTGTTTCAGTATAATCAAATTTCATCTACAAAATTATTATTTAATCATATTTTTATAACCAGGTGTAAACGAATCTAATAACTCTCTAACACTAGCTAACGCTAACCTCTCCTTAGCCTATATGTCATTTTCACTACCTCTCAATAATATTAGCTTTCTAACAAAGCAAGTAGCTAGCACATCTCTTCCCTCTTCAAGCCAACCGTTCGCTTCCTCTAACGAGCGGGTAAACTTTGTTCACCATTTACTACGTTCATTCAAAACCTTAGATTCCTTGAAAGCAAATTATGGAATAATGCTAGCAATCCGAACAGATTCAAATAGTTTTCAAAAACCAAATTTTGAATACGAATTACCTTAAACAAATACGAATACAAATCAAATACAAATTTTCGACTATCCAATTATATCCCTACTTGCCATTCTTGATTCACGATAAAAGTTGATAGTCACCCATTTTAGAAAAACCAAAAAATTCTCAAATCTCACTTATGCCCGTTTGAACACGCACCCAAAAGCTAATAGTGACAGGTTCCAATGTGATATTCTTCTAATTTTTGTCATTTATATCATGACTTGATAGTCAATGTTTAATTTTACCCTACCAGATGTTTTAAGTATCTATGAACGGTTCATCTTAACCCAACTTAATTAAAAATAATTTTTTTTATAAGGCTTAACCCAACTTAATTAAATTTTAAGTTTAGTGTAAGTTGATAAATACTATTGGACCATAGACCATAGACCATCAGTTAGATGAGAACCCGTGACCAACTAACTAAATATTGTAATCCTCACCTTCTTCCATTCCTTACCTTTCCTTTTCATTCCTTTGGGGATTAGCATTTAATTTATGTTACATTACATTACGCTAGAGGACCCTCTTCTGGTCCTTTGAGAGATAGAGACCCAACAAGTAACAAATGTAGTCTTAATTTCAAAAAGTTTGATTTTAAATGTTTTCAAAGTATAATTGTATAATTTATTTTCTTTAATTAATTACAATTTAGAGTCGAGACCTTCAAAGGATAGGGTGTCCCAGATTCATAAAATGTTGAGACTAAGAAGGTGAGATGTTAAATATACGTTAGATAAATAGTGGGTCTAGATGTTTGTATAAGTGGAAACCTAAGGCTTTACTTGGTGTGATTTCTTAGAATGCATTATTGACCTATCATTACTTTGGTCACGGTTTTTCATTCATAAAAAGAAAATAATGTAAGAACATATTGAACTTTATCAGCGTTTTTTATTCCATTTTTGGTCTAAACGATTGGTCCAATTCTGTGTGTGTGTGTGTGTGCAATGATGTGATGAATGATGTATGCATGATTATGAATAGGGGTGAATAGAGTTGGGTTGGGTCGAGTTTCTTAAAACCCCAACCCAACCCTGCCGGGCTCAAGCCTATGCCCTACCGGCCCTAATTGACTATGATTTGGCTGGGTTGGGTAGGGTTGGCCCTAATTGACCTGGATTTTTGCCAAGGTCGGGTTAACCTTGATTGCCCTGTTTTTTCATTTGTGTCGTGTACATCAAAAAATAGAATAAATAAATATTAATAAATAAAATGATCCAATTACAATTAAAATTATGAAGTGCAACACAATAATAGATGTTCCGACGCCTAACCATAAGAATCAATAACCAAAATTTCATTATTCTGAATAAAAGGATTGGATGATAGCCCTTATTATACTATATAAATCAAAGTTAAAATCAGGGTTAAGATTGGGCCGGGCCTAGGTTAGTGTTTTTCAATCCTAATCTGCCATAAAGTCAAAATCTTAGCCCAGACCTTATTCGAACTTAGGGCGGCTTAAGATAATTCAGGCCATCAGGGCAAAACTTACACCCGGATTAAGTCAAACATAGTTTCCAATATATGACTGCAAAATAACATGACTAACCGCCTCCAGGTCTAACCACTGGTTTTGAAATCCGTCTTTTAAAGATTTCTAAAAATCAAAACTAATAGCAAATCTATAAAAAACTTGATCAATTAATTTCAATCAGTTCAATTAGTGAGGTCTCATTTTTGGCACCTCTACTTCAAGGGTTGCAATTCCCAAACGACCAGCTGACACAAATTTAAACCTGCCATTAAGTATGTGGTTTGGTTCAGCATCTTCATCTGGTTTGATTGTTGAGGTCAACAAAAATTTTCACTACTCTGTTGGCGCAGGCGCATGCCAGTGCATATGTCATTGGGAAAGAGTATATAGGAGTATCTTCAAAGCATGGTGGGATGGGAGCAACATGGCCTATTAGTGACTTATTATGTCTAGGTATTGAGGAATGCAAGCGAGTACCATTCTTTCTTTCAATAATTAATTCCTATGCTGACAATGTGGGGATTCTTTCCCATGTAGTCTCACATTCTGACAATATGGGCCTACACTACATTCTCTCTCCTTTCTAACCATGTGAGCACCTATTGACAAAACCAATTCTCGCACCATGATTTGTGTGGCAATCTCCCACATTGGTAGTGTAGGTATCCTCTGCCTATTTACCAAAAAAAAATGTATCGTCTGCCTATAAATATATATATATATATATCATATGAATAAGAAGAGGTTTCCAACAATGCCGTAGTGTCAAAGGAGTTGTCAGGGAGGAGAGAAAAACTATGTAAGATCGTGGATATCTAGCATTTCCACCTAACTTGAATGGGAAAAAAAAGAAATGAATCATAGAACAATAGAAAAGTCTTAAAGCAATTCAAAGTTTAAAAAAGAGGCAGGATTAAAAGTCAGTGAGTATAAAACCCTCTAGCAATATTTTTAGGAGAGTGTTTCCTGTCTGGTAGCAAAGGCTAGGCGGATAGGAAATAGGAAAAAACCAATGGATGTCCCCTTCTGGTACAATGAATAAAGGATAAAGAGATCATTTCAAAGGGAAGAATGAGAGACGTGGGCACTGGCAAAGACTATGCTCCAGGTAGGTATCATTTCCCCTACAATTGGACGACAATATTGACATGTGGAACCAGCTGAAAAGCTCATCGGATGGAAGTCCACATCACCCTCCCTTGTGAGTCAAATAAAAGGTACTACATGGAAAAATCCCAAAGATGAGAGGAGACTGGAGAGTGAGAACAATTTTTAATTCCCTGGGTGGGTATGACCAATTGACCATTTAAAAGTTTGAGGGGAAGATTCTTTAAGCAAGTAGCACATATAGAAGAGCATACCAATGAGGCGGGTGTGGCGAAAGGCTCTCATGCATTGGAGGGCAACAAGATCATTTTATATGAGGATAGACATACGGACGCTAATGTATCTTATCCTGGCCATAAATGTTTTTACCAAAACCCCATTTGCATTTAACACTTCTGCAAGTATGTTCACCTATGCACATACAAGTCGAGTGACAATACCTCTCCCTTTTGCTTCCGTAAATAACCCTAACCTATAGGCATAGAGGAACTCACCTCATTTTAGTGCACGATATTAGTACCAGTTTGTTAGTGTGGAAGTCGATACATTAATATTAGTGACACTGATATGAATCGACCAATTCAATATCAATACCTAAAACCATGATCACAAGTTTTTTTTTTTTTTGGGAGGGGGGGGGTGGGTGTGGTGTTGAGAGGGGGGAGAGAGATAAGAGGGATAAACCAGAGAAGGATATGTTTGTTGTCACTTTTTTTTATGTTTTAATCTAAAACATTTTTTCTGTATAAGTATTTCTCATTCTGTATCCGGTCATTGCTCCACAAGCAGCTAACATAAACCAAACCAATTCACCAGAACCCTAAGTAAGGAATTTCAAACCCCACCCCTAAAAAAAATGAAAAATATGTTTTTTTTTTTTTCAATCTCTCCTCCCAGTGTATAAGCACCCAAAAAATTAAAAAATCAGTTTTTGATCTGATTAGAGGCATCTTTAGCATTTGGGTGCATCATCTGGAGGATGAGGAAGTGTCTCCATCTCCCCCTTTCCATTCTTCACTATAAAAGCCATAGATAGACCCCAAGAAGTATGAATCTCTATGTGACAGTGCATGAACCAGACCCCTACAAAGACAAATAGAAATATGATCACTTAATTATAAGTTTCAAAACAGTAATCAATGTCTAAGGAAAACAAACCCACAAAAGGCTTACCAGGATTGTCTGCAACAAATCTTATGGCAGCCCATCCACCCACTGGAACCCCTACTGTGTTCATGTATGGTGGATCAACCAGGTTGAGCTTCACTGAGTCAGGATCATAGTTGCCACTCCCATAGCCCACAACATAAAAGCTATATCCATGGAGATGAATGGGGTGGTTCTCAGTACTTACAATCCCTGTGTCCTGCAATATGAGTTGTACCCTGGACCCATATTCAAGGACCTTAGTCCTAGTCCCAACCAATGACTGAGTATTATTAGGAATATTATTAGGTGCCCCATTAACATAATCATAAGCATTAAGGGGCACACCAGGGAAATCCTCACTAAAGAAACCATTAATCTTGTTGTAATAAGCTTGAAGAAGTGAGATATTGGGCTTAACAAAAGAGATATTGTTTATGGAAGCTGCCAATACACCACCATTGGTGGCTTTGCAATTCTTACTGGGTTGTGGTGATCTGCATTTTTGGACATTTAGTCCAATAGTGAAGAAGAGGTCTGTGTCTATGTCTAAAGGGACAGCAACAGGGTTTAAGCTCCTTAGACCATCCATTACTGTCTTGACAGCACGATCATCACTGAAACTAGGAAGCTTAGCTGATATAGCTAAGCTATTAACTGCTGCATTTGTGTACTGGAAGTAAGCTATGGCTGACACATTAAGGAAGCTTATATTCTTAGCAGACATGTAGGCTCCCATGGCCATGGAGTATCTGCCATTGGGTTGATCGGCGGTAACAAGCACATTCATCGTCTGTCCCGGAGCAATCATAAGTCGATTGACCGTGAAGGGCTTCGTGTACTCGGCATCAACTTCAACAATGGTTAGCTTGTGGTTAGCAATGGCAAAGAAGTGCTCCATGTTCAAGGCTGCATTTATAATCCTCAACAAGTATGTCTTCCCTTGGACCACTTCAATCTTATACACATCTGGAATAGAAATGATATTAAAAAAAAAAAAATTCCTGTTTTAGAACAGAGAGAAAATAGAAAGAAAATCTTAGTAATGGATAATTTGGTTAGGTGATCTTATGGCATTGGCTAATGACTATGGAGGACCCTGGTGTCTATTCCATCATCACTCTTCTTTTCTCTTGTGTTGCTTCCCCTTAAACACCATGATTTTAGTCAAACAAAGCTCTGCAATCTGCATCATTGAAGCTGAATTTGCTTTTCTTTTTGTTTGAAAATAAAATGTAAAATTTTAATGAATAGGTCAGAACAAAATCCATGCCATGGTGAACTCGCAAGACTTAATTATGGACTGTCTAAATGACACCTCATAGGTGTATTTAAAACTTTTAGCCTTTGTTTTGATTGTCCCTTTTCTCATTCTTAGAAGTTCTTTTAAGTCAGGGGTGAAAGAAGGTTTAAAAAGAATTAAAAATGACTTACCGTTATATAATTATTAAAAGTTATTATTATTTTTGTATATTTTTGGAGAACGCGTGAGATGATAGGATTTACTCTCATTAAAAAAAAAACAAGTGCGTTATACTAAAAGGGCAAAACAAGTTAGATTACAAATTATTTAACACCTTAAGGGGTATCAATAGGAAAAACCTTCTAAATTATATTAGAACTAAGAAGGCTAGGTGAAGAGTACTAGGCCAGTTATTACCATTAGAGGAGCAATTGTAATTGGGACCAGGGTGGCCATTAATAAGGAAAGCATCCGCCCGCGGAGGACCTCCACCGCTCGCTAGAACCTCCTTCTCCAAGGGTACAACATTCCTCAACCAATGCTCCCCTGCCAAGATCAAAGTCCAAGCATGGCAAAGGCTCTCATAAAAATAACTAGTAAACTACCCTTCTCTTTAGTTACAGTACTGTATATTAATCAGAATTAAGCTAAAAAAAAAAGAAGAAGACACCTTAATTGGATTACCTAATATGACAATGTGCTCCTCGTAAGGCTGTTTAAAGGGGTAAGGGATGCCGGATTTTGGATAGATGATGATCGCGCCATAAATGGTTGCTCGGAGCCAAGCTGTGTGAGCATGCCAAAACAATGTACCCTTTTGTTGCCCTAGAGTGAACTCATAGGTGAAGCTTTGCCCTTCTTGGATTGGGCACTGTGTTATGTATGCCGGTCCATCGTACCAGCAAGACAGCCTCTGCCGGACTCCATGCCTGAAAATAACATTACTATTAGGACCAAGTTTTTCTTCACCCATGATGAAAATGAAGATGGCCATCATTAATCTTAGACCCAAGCCAAAAATACTGAAAAGGGTATTTTGGGCTTTCAACAATAAGATGCAGTAATAATGACCCTAGATTCGTGGATGTTTCCTTCAGAGGGAGAGAGAGAGAGGACTTTGTAATAAACTCCAACTTGTCTTCCCAATTCCCTATTGCAAATCAAGTGATTAACTCATCTAAGTGGTGGGGATGAATCATTATGATCCATTATGGATGAATCATGAAAGGGTTAATTTATTGAGTGAACCTTTTTAAGTTCTACTAATTACCAGTGGATAGTAACATTGTGAGGTGTCTTGTTGGTGACCTTGACTCTCACTCGGTCGTCTTCTTGGGCATAAACCACAGGTCCTGGGAACATCCCATTAATGGCCATGATGTCTTTGCTCTCACACAGCTTTGTAATTCTCATTGTGTGTACCTAAGTAACATATCAAACTGCATGAGTTATATACACTTTTATAGATGTATATAGGACACAAACAACATAGAGAGAGAGAGAGAGAGAGAGAGAGAGAGAGAGACCTTGAAGTCATAGAACCTTGTAGGCATAATAGATCTTCGGAGAGGCCATTGTTTTGCCAAAGCATGAAGAGTACAAGCATAGGATATGACGGCTAACCAGATAAGAAATAGAGCAACAGAACTCGCCATTACTCTTTGGGAGAGAGAGAAAGAGAGAAAGAGAGAGAGAGAGAGAGCACAAGTGGAGGACTGAGAAAGATGAGAGGGGAGGGGAGGCTTTTTAATAGGATGATGAAGAGCTGAAGAGATGAAAGGTTGTAATAGTTGTAGAGGGTGGTAGTAAAGAAAAGGAAAGAGGGTTAGTCCAGTTGTATCATCTTTGTCAGCTTTCATGATTCTCTAACATGGTTTCGTGATAATAAGGTGTTGGAGGCGTGAGTTATTTAATTCATGTGTTTGATCCAATATCATTTGTGACCCCCCCCCCTCTTCTATTTCTCTCACTCTTTCCTTTCCATTTTGCTTCACAACCTTTTAACACTTATTCCATGCAATCATCTTTCGCTTTTTGTCAAGGAGGAATCCCTCGAACCTACCCAGTTTTACGGTTCTGACCCTATGAAAAACCCCGATTATACACAATCACACCTAACCCGTGTAACAAATCAATCACGAGAAGACTCAAATTGGAGACGTCTGTTAACACACCTCCATGCAATTCTCTCTCTCTCTCTCTCTCTCTCTCTCTCTCATATTTTTCCCTTTCTATGTTTAGTTCACAACCTGTAAAACACTTACTCCATGCAATTATATTGTTTGACTGAGAACTTGCACCCACCTGCTCTCTCTGTGATACAGTAATCAACCCTTCTCTATTACGAATCAAAACAATGACTACGTCTCTATGGAAGCTCAAATCTGACCCTCATATGTCATTAACTCCTCTAATACTCAAAGAAGAGAGAGAGAGAGAGAGAGAGAGAGAGAGAGAGGGGATGAAACTCTCTCAGAAATATTGAAGCTTTGTGGTCCTACAGGCTACAGTACAGCCAATACCCACACGCACATGGCCGACCAAGTCAATGACTAGTACCTTGCTTCAATTAGTAGACTACCTCTTAGATGGACCCTTTGTGTCCCAAATCCATACAAGGAAGACCTAAAACATTGTCTAGCTTTTCAGGTTCTAACCCTGACTAAGAAATCATCTTTCCCGACCAAATTTATAAATTTGAAAGAGAAAAAAAAGGTTCAAGAGAGGAAGACTAGAGCTGAGATCAGGGCCCTGGCCGATTCCAATTTGATCCAAACCAGAATCTGTCTTGATTGGCCCCGGAATAAGGTTTTAATACCTTTTCCATGATCGATCAAACCAATTTGATTCTTGAAACCATGCTTGAGATTGACGAATTGGGTTGCACTTAAGATGGTGATATGAAGGTCAAGACTTAGGTGCCCTACAAGGCAAAAAAAAAAAACTGCATACAATTTTTTTGGGGGAGAAAGAATGCTGCCAAGCTGCGTAACATACCTAGCACTTCTCTCTCTCTCTCTCTCTCTCTCTCTCTCTCTCTCTCTCATATATCATTTTATAGGAGAGATAAAAACAAGGAGAAGCTAAGCAGCCAGACAAGGAAGTCAATCCCTATCTTACCTTGTAGGGGCTGAAGTTGCTCCTGCATGCCCTCCCATTGGCACACATGCTGACGTGTGCCTATGCCAACCGGGTAGCGTTCTCTTGCCAACAAAAAAATGTCCAATATAATATCCACCAAACATTTCAGGTTCCGGCTCCTCTGCAGCCCACCGCGGTGTGCAGCGCATATTCTGCAGATGTGAGCACCCAGACAGCCATCCAAACGCATCACCATGCTGCACCACAGAGGAACCCAACGCTTTCAGGTTGGACCAAGTCTTTCTTGGTGGTCCATGGTGATGAAAGAATCCACTCGAACCAAAAGTCAAATCATAGGTCACATCACCAATGAAGAAGCTTATTCTAGGTGAAGGAAAACCCACAACTTCCAGATTTGTTGCAGATAAATAAAAGGAGGCCTTTCTGAGAATGTGTATAAACACTCTACCTAACACTTAATCATGCTGTCGCAAGAGCTAGATGGGCTGTGGAGGTTCAAATGGAGTAAACTCTTTGCAGGTGTGGGCCATGGATTCCCTCACAACTTAGTGTCCAGGGCTCCCAGAAGTGTGACCTGGGTAAAGGATACTACTCATAACTTAAGCAGGCCTTATTCTGTAGAAACACTATAAGCACAGGGCAATTCATAAAAACCATATAGAAGTGAAAATAAAGTAAGCATATAGGCAATGAACGTGTGATGGCCCAGATGCTTCCAAAGGCATCATTACTAAGGAAAGGAAATTGATGTTACACAAAACCAACCCAAAACCTAGAATATTATTTCTTTTCCTTGGGGGTTATGAAGCCCTAAACCCAGATACAGTTTACTATAAGGAGGATAAACATTGAAGGAAAAATATTATTGCAACCAAGGCTGGTAAACAGAAAAAAGTAACACTAAATCATTGGCTCTTTACATTTCTTTCACTAACACACTTTAATTATCTCCACTTCTTCATGCTCAGTACCTCATTCATGGCATTTGTCTCCATTATATTAGAGTCATGTGAAACTGGATCCTCTTCATATGGAATATCCTCATCTTTGGACCTAAATTGGTCCTCTGTCATTGATCAAACCATAATCATTTTTATCACAGTACCTGTGGATCTTAGCTAGGTAACCAAGAGATTAATGCTCAACTTCCAGATATAGAACATGGCATTGCTATGGAAGAGTCACTCACCGTGGTGTTGCCCTCAACTCAAGGCAACCATACAAAGTATCTCATCCTCAAATCCAGGTAAAGGTCCACCCTTGGACCTCTTACAGAAAAATGGAGAAGAAATAGACAACATTGATTGATTTCCTTCTTTCAGGAACAAAAAAGAGATCAGTATCAACAACATTGCCTAACAGATCATCAGAACTATGTGAAACTAACTCATTGATCGCAAATAAATGAAAGTATAAACACTGAAGTTAAGAACGACACAGTTTGCATATTGCAACTTCAATTCAAAACTATGCATTTATCATGTACCACGAAGGTATAGGTAACACCCACCCTAGGAAACCATAATAAAAAGTAACTCACCAGGCAGGTCGGACTACTATCATATCATGTTATCAGTCTCCATTTTAAAAAAAAAAGTACTAACCATTGTCTGAGAACCGAACCAGACCAGACCACCTGGTTCAACCACCAAAACTTTGAAGTGGTTCACTTTGCAGTGGTATAGAACCTCGAGTCATTAGGCAGCCAAAGCTGTTGATATGGTCAAGAATCACTCTGACTGGAGTTGGCTCATTTGGTCTAGACGGGGCATAATCTAACTTTCCACAAACACTTTGGGCCTAACCCATGACCTGGCAGCCTGATCATCCAGTTGTACGATTCAACCATGGTACAAATAGTTGTAGGCCAAGTCAACACCATTAATGAAGAATGGTGGTCAGCTGGATTCATACAACCATATAGTTTCAAAACCGGCACAACCGGTGGTTGAAACAGAAACACCGGACTAACCTATTTTTCCATTTGGGGATTTTCGGGCATGGGGCGGATTTCTCTTCAAAACTGGCAAAACCTGGAATAGAGGGCATTCTCCAGTCGGGTTTTAAAAATCATGCATAGAACTGTGGAAGGACTGGATTCCATCCAGTCAGGTCCAGTTTTCAAAACATTGATATTGACAATAAAAGCAACCAAAAGTCCAGAAGTTCATTGGAACCAAACATATGATCAAATTAAACAAGTAACCTTGTATGCACAATGTGAAGATGCCCTCTCCAAACATTGAAAAAAATGGAAAAATTTCAGGAACAATTTTGCTAGTGTTCTCCAATGTACAAGGTCCATCATGAGGGCACTGCAACAAGAAAAATGTAAAACACAGGAGAAACCACAAATACACCGCCAAACAGGGTGTGAATTAATATGAAAGATGGTAAAATGTTGGAAAAGAAATGAAACTTACAGGAGAAACCATGAATGCACCGCTTTTGAAAGCCATTATATCCTTTGAAGCCTCATCAGATCCATCAAATTTATGACAGTTCTTAGAACCATAAACATATAATCAGTTGAGCATCCCTAAGACATATACTAATAAATATCCACACCAGAAGATCTGTAAGCGTAATACATGGGAAACAATCAACTTACCTTCTTTGACATCCTGAGGATATGACATCGCATTTGAGATATGATGTTAGATCATGCGGTGTCCCGGGCTCTACCAAAACCTACCCCAAATATATACTCTTGTTTAGAAGAAACTAATAAGACAAAGATCATTCCATAAAAGAGTTTTCAACATGAAGAACGCCCACCTTCACACTAATACAAGAAATTAAACCAACTTTCACATAAATGTATAAAAATGGGTTCCCAAGACAATTTAAACTCACATTGTAGAAACTGAAAGTCACTATATGTTCTTCAACAAGCAGTGCTTGGAGAAATTTGTGGAAAGATTAGTGAGCAGGGTAAACTTTTAGTTACTAATCAAAAGTGCATTGATGCAAGACAATTTCAAATAAGTTACAATATCCCTCGTGTAAATTTTGAAGTTCTTCCATTTCAAAGCTAGGACATCCCAAAGTCCATAAATGTAGCATGGTACTGCAAGAACAGTAAATTCTGCCATCGCATCTAAACCAGGGTTAGGACTTCAATTTCAGCATAAACATGGGTCCCCATGGAAGTTTAATGAATCAACAGAAACAATTTTTTCAAATATTTATGTTAAATTTTATGAAACTCTAGGATGAAACTTCTGTATGTGATGAATAAGCATGAAATTATATCTAGAAATTATTGTATGGGAAAGTCCAGCATCCATAATGGTTTAAGAAGATCAATATCTACTGACATATGTAAATGCCCATAACTAGACCATTGAGGTAGATATCATCATCAAATAATATATTGACTCCTTAATATGGTAATTTGGCTCCAGATAAGAAAAAGAATGAATACACTAGATAATAAATATACTTAAAAAATCTTATTGGCACCATCATTGGTGTGTTTTAGTTTGATACCACATCACAATTTCTTGCCAAGTGGCATACATGGGTGGATCCATGACTCCATGTCATAGAGGATCTCACAACCATCTCATTGGTCAAATTTCAGCTCAAAACAGTAAAGGGAAGTCATCGAAAATTCAATGTGAAGTTTCACGAAATTACAAGCATGACATTTCATATTGTGGCATGTTCATAATCTTGTCACTTAAGACTCATTTTTCAGGCATTTCATTTGCTTGTTGAAGGCTGAAATTTGATGAGTGAGATGGGTAGGTGTCCCCTATCACATGAATCCACCCATGATGCTGCTTGGTAATTTGGTTCCCATTCAAACAACACTATCCATGGAATCATATATACAAGCGCCC
>NC_056570.1:9937383-9979679 GCF_013358625.1 Macadamia integrifolia
CCCCCCCCACCCAAATAAAAAAAAAAAAATCATATTGAATCATGCTTGTAAGTGCAAGGACATCTCACATAAGATCCAAAAGCTGTCAAATTCACTCCTAGTTCAACGGGGGAGAAAACCATAATTAGCAGTAAACGAAAATATTTCAAAAGCACAAGTAAGGTCCATGAATTGGGAGATGTACTTTGGTTCTATAGTAAATATCTTCTATGATTAAATTTTCTTGTCATAGTGTAGTAGTCGTTTTTCTTCTTTTCACAGAACATCATGAGAGAGATGGGTGGGTTTGTGCATTACCTCTATATTTTACATATCCTTTCTTTCTCAAGGGGGAAATGTTGCACCATAAGGGCACAAGGTTTGAAAACTTTTCTGTCTGACTTTGCTATGTGATCATTTTCTGAATGCTTTAGTCACCAGTTTGAAAGGTTAAAATCATCAGCAGAAACCAGAAGTTGAAGGATAACTCCTTTTTTCCTTTTCCTTTTCTTTTTAAATGGGTAGGGTGGTGTCCAGTTTGTAGAAAGACGAATTTATGCTTAAGTGCATATCTTGTGATTGGTTTGACATCCAGTTAACTTAGTCTTCCCTTCGAAGGAATTATAGTTTTAGATACCCTATCATGCATTTTTCTCATGATGTAATTAGTGGGTCAGGAAAATGCCAACAGGGCCTTCACTGAGGCTATTCCATGGCCTTTAAGCACATGTCAAGATTCAACAGCCATCGTTTGCACTGCAACTACTCAATGCTTTAAAGAGTAATGTAAATTCACACCAACATTTAATAGGGGCCATATGAGAACAAAAATCATTTTTTCGCTGATAAAGAAATCGCAAGTCTACTCTCAAAAGTACAGAAAGAATACATCTTTATCCAGTTAAAAACAAATATAGAATGAGTAAACTATTTTTTGCACAATAAAATAACAATAACAGTTAACTGTACAGGAAAGAGAAGAAAATTACATCATCAAATTAAGAATTTTCACAACAGTAACCCACATACAAGTAACTGACCATGTTTCAGCAAGGCCAAATCGAACTAGTTATTTCCACAACATCAATAGAAAGAAAATGGTGATATAACTTATAGTGGCTACAATTTCCAAATTTTCTGTAATATTTTGGGAACTCTAAAGCCACGGGATGATAGGAAACTCTAAGGTTGCATTCCTAGAGGAGCATTTGATTAAGAGGCTATATAAAAAAAGTACTGCCAAGAACTTGAAATGGGTTTTCATAGTTAAGCTAGGGTTCCATGGACTCATGCAAGAAGGAAACTAGAAATTTCTAGGATAATAGAGCAGTAAGTTGATGTAAAATTCTTAACCACTATTCTCAACATTGGACTATAATTGCCTCAAAGCGATCATGATCAACACCAATTCGAAGAAGCATGTCTCAAGATCAGAAGGTATAATACAACTAACTACCCTGTAAAAGGCTCTGGCCAGCCCTTTGCATTGATTTCGATGGCTCTCTCCAATGAACGAGGCCAGCATTCTCACGCCCTGCAATGTCATTGTTATTAATCAAGAACAACAACATTCAAACACTAAGAAGATGGGAAGGAAAGCAATCAAATTCACTATTCAAAACAGGTACTAAGTTAAGAAATCTCCCTAGTCAGGGAATCATCAGAAAGAAGAACCAGCTTCTCACCACAGAACCGAACCTGTCCCAAAGCCAAAATCCAACACCCTAGCTGGAGAAAAACCTAGTACCGTTCTCCGAACCTACAACAAGCAATTTGATGCCATCAGAAAATATTTCAAATCGGAAACCCTAAAGAGTGAGAACTCTGTGACAAGCAGAGTACAATGTCTCCGTAGAAAATCTTGATCTTCCATTGCTTGAACCACTCCATGAACTTGAGAGGATCTTCAACAAGCTCCTTTGAAGTGGAAATGCAAAGCTGGAGATTTACTTCCCTTAATTTCGCCGAATGATTCATATATGCTCAAAATATTTCTCTTGCTCCGTTGAGAATTTAAATTCGCAAAAACAAAATATGCAACGATTGCCCAAATCATGATAAGTGGAAGAGCGAAATTATGATCAAAGAAGAACACTGTACAGACAGAGAGAGATCAGATTGTAAGGATGAGGAAACTCTTACTTCTTAGGGACAATGTGAATCCGCTTGTCAAAACCTTCGGAGCAGTTTCAGGTACCAGAGATGAGAGATGGCATGTTCGGTTTTCGCTTGTTCAGTGTTCAGTGTTCACTGTTTACTGTTTCACTGCCCGGGTGTCAATCCCAAAGCCGGCACTGATAGACCCAACCGAGCCCAGGCATGTTTATGGCCCGACTTGACCAGTTCGATTAATAAACGTGTTGAGTCTAAGCCCGGTCCCGTTTATAAATAGATAGTATACAGTGCAAGGGGTAAGCCCGATGGGCCTCCCGATCGAGCTGACCCATTTACAAGCCTGACTCGGACTGACATATTTAGCTCGACCGTCTATATGGGTTATCTTTAGTTGTAAAGGGAATTAAAATGAAGGAAAGTGAAATTTTCATACTTTAAAATGAAATATATGTAATCAGTATCCATTTGACTTTAACATTAATTTCAAATCATTTCATAGTTGATCATAAAATTTCAATTCACTTAGCATCCAAAATCCTTTGCTATAATATGTAAAATATATTATTTTGGTTAAAAAAAATTAAATAGTCTATACAATCATAGGGGTAACGATTATAAACATTTCTTTTTAAAGTACAAAAATTTCACTTTCCTTCCTTTTAAATTCCCATTGTAATTAAACGGAGCCATAGGTATTTTGATTTTTTTAGGGGGATAGAATAGGGTGTATATTGATATTTTTTTTTATCAATTATTGATTGTAATTAAGTATAATATATTTTTTTTAAATTGTTGATAATTTAATAAAATAAATTAAAGTATCTTAAATCCAAGAAAAGTAAAGACCGTTCAAGATCCGTTTAAGGCTTTATTGGTACATTACCTCATTTAAGGCCTGATTAGGAAAAACCCGATTAAAGCCCGAAATCCGATCGAACTTGAAATGACAGCAACCAAGATCAACTCATTCCTTAAATATGTAGGTCCTGGTCCGAGGACATAGACCCACTAGTTTCGGCTAGGCCTAACTGAGATCGGCCCAGCCCGACCGATGAAAACCCCTTTTCACTCGGTTCGATTTCAATTCGTGTTGGTTCGCTTCAAGATACAAGAAACTGAAGCCAAATCGAACCAGAATCAAATAGGAGCCTATTTAATAAAATACCTTAGTTGTCAGGTCGATTATCCATAAAAAAAAAAGAATACAATTTAGCATCCACATTGATTAAAATATTAAAAAAATATATAACTTATTTGGTTTGGTTTGAACCAACGCTTTTAATCCAAAAACTGAAATCGAAAAAAAAAAATCTAGGTTTTGAAATCAAAACCAAATCGATTTGTTTTGATTCGATTCAATTTTAAATGACCATTTTCGATTTCGGTTCTAAATTAACACCTAAAGTTTAGGTGTGTTGAACTTGAGATGAGACGTATGAGCAAGCACACATTTGTATTGTAGGCCTTTGGCTGGTAAGAAAGGCAAAGGGGACAAAAAATTAGAAGCAAGGATTAAAGTATCGGTATCGGTCGTCGTATCGGTTGACCAAAATTAAGATACGTATCTGAGGGTATCGTATCGTATCGGAGATACATTAAGATACGCTAAAGATACGCATATAAATGGATTTGAAACATCTTTCTAAACACTTTTGCATACAATATTTGTTAAAAAAAGCTATTGATAACATGTATTATGCATAGACACTTTGAGGGTATTGCACTAAGAATTCAAGGTTTGCAGTTGTCCTATAAATGTAAAATCCTTGTTCCCAACCTTGATTTCCACTTTAGTTAGAGAGAAATATGGCTGGCAGCAATTTTAGAAGAAAAACACTCAAAAAATAATGTTTTCTGAAAAAATACCCATCTTGGCCATTATATGACCGTAGCGCACCGTATCGATACATATCGATACTCACCGATATGTACTGATACTCATCGATACATACCGAACGATATATACAAATACTCACCGATATTTACCGATACATACCAAAATGTATATTTCACCTCGATTTTATATTTTTCATAGAGTATTAGTACGTATCGATAATGTATTGGTGCATATCGGTATGTACCGTATGATATATATCGATACGAAAGGATTTTAAAAATTTCATGTATCGTATCGGTGTGTATCGTATCGATCGGATAAATTTAAGATACGTATCGGAAGGTATCGTATCGGTATCGGAGATACTTTAAACCATTTAGAAGAGATAAAGAAGAACTCACAAATTGAGTTTTTTGTTTTTTCTCCAACAGCAGGTTGGCCAAAGGAGAGGATAGTTTCAACTCGCAACCTCTTTAATAAGAGTGGGAGAGTGAATGATGACTCAAAAATTCAATCACATGATCATTTCACACTCCTTTTCTACAACTAAAGAAAAACTTATCTAAACTAATAATTGCTTTCAATATTTTCTGTCAATTTCTTGCCATTCAAGCATACGCTAATGCCATATGCTAAGGCTTACTTTTTATTTTTTTTTAGGTCTTTGAGGTACCAATACTTGGTCTCTGGTTCCCAAGGTAGAACACAAAGATTTTGACCCTTTTTTTTTTCAGACAAATTTGGAGCCCAACTAAGCTTCCACATGAGCGGGTGGGCTTTTACTTTCCAAGGTTTGGGTTTGGAGATGCTTCCTTTTCAAAAGACCTAATCCCTAGTACAAACTTTTCTAGCACAAATCTTCATGTTAATACGGCATGCTTCATCACATAAGTGTTTATTCTATCGTTTTAGGAATCAGTATCAAATCAGCCGTATTGATCGATTCATATTAGTTATTTGCCATGATCGATATTGATTACTATCCTAAATGGATCAGCCAATATATTACAAACATGGTTTTTTAAACAAAAAATAATCTTTTGTAACTGAACCGATGTTAATCGACCATAGATCTGCTCACAGTAGACCAAGTGACAATAAAGAAGTCGTCGAAGATTGATTCTGGAGAGACTCTTCAATGCTTAAGTTAAGTGATCTGAGTAACTAAAAAAGCGTGATCTTTAAGGGCACAAGTAGTTTTCAAAGAAATAGATGTGGAAAGGGTGTATCCAAATGAGGGAGTGTGCTCACATTAGGGATCATTACTTATGGTTACCTTATGGGTATCATACAATTGCCTGGGGACCATGCCCCAACTGATTAATTGATGGTGATGTCTAACCTCCTTTGAGGATTCTCCACTTAGTTGCCACGTGTCTTCCATCCAATAACGGGGTGATTTTAGGTATATCAGGATTCAAGACCAATATGGCCGATAGGTATTGGTATGGATATTAATATCAGGACAATCAATCCCATCACCAATATTGTGAACTAAATTCATGCTCTCTCTCTCTCTCTCTCTCTCTCTCTCTCTCTCTCTCTCTCTTAAGTGCATGCATAAAAAAGAACTCAAAAGCATTCATAAGAAGGGAACCATAGCTAGATTCATTTAACTCAATTACCATACTAAGCACAAGGGACCACCCCCTTAAAATCATCTTTGCTTATAGATGTGGCAAAGAAGACTAGCTATATCCACCATCTTATGGACCTCCCATGCTTTACCTATAAACAACGTGAGAACCGTTCTCACGCCTTTGATTTTCCAAAAGGATCAAACACTTTTTTGGCTTCCCATCTTACTAGGATCGCAAATAGATTAGATTCATTTACATCCGTGTTTTATTTGAACCCCATTTAGTTTGTGAAAAAGAAATTGTTCAAAGAGAAATCATTCAAAATCAGAAAGGCAAATCACATTGTATCAAACATTACTCTTGTTCTTAAAGAAAAGATTGTTGAAGAAAACAATTCTTATTCTGATTGAATTGGTCTACTCTGGGATGGAAGGATTCAAAGGGCTATATATCTTTAACACAATGGTTAATTTGAGGGAGCATCGATGGCCTAAGGATAACATTCCCTTTTTTTAGGTTAGGGATAAAAATGAATTTTCAAAATTATTTGAAGTGACTTATCATTATGCCATTATGAAAAACTATCATCGTTTTGCATATTTTTTTTAATGCACATGTAAAATAACAAGATTTAATCCTCATTGAAAAAAATTATTTTAAAATTATTTGGCATACATCAATAAGAAAAACCCTTAATTAATTTAAAATACTATTACCTATTGTTGATACTAAGAAGGTAAGGAGCAAGAGATGAAAAATAGGTCAAAATGGCGAACGAAGGATATGAAGAAATCTCATATATTGTGGTTTTAGAAATACAAAAAGAGATATATATTAATTGATAAATAATTTTAGTGACAAAATGGTATAAATAGGTCAGACATGAGTATACCATGTGAGATAGGGGGACAATAACCAACAAACACCATTGGAGAATCCATACCAAAACCTATTAATGAAAAGAACCCAGGGGTATATATTAAGACACATCCAAGTTCCTAGATTCACAATATGGGAATTATACTTCTATAAAAACTTCCAACGTCTTAACAAACTCTGAGTCTTTTGATTTTCCTCTCTCTTTCTCAATCAAGGATTTAGTTCTTGGTATTGGTATTGATATTGGTATTAGTCTCGGTCTTGGCTGATACTGATATGATACAGATTGGTATCAGTAAGGATTGGTGTTTATTGGTCACTTTTGCCTATGCTTTTTTTTTTTTTTTAATTATATATTTTTTTACTGCTCTACCCTTGAAACTATGTGGGCAATCGATATGACTGATACAATATGATACTTTTTTTCTTTTCGGTAAATAAATACAACATGATACTTGAAACCATGCTCTCCACGGGTTGAAATCGTCTGCAATTCCGATCTTGTATAATTCCGTGCAATACCACCTTCAGGTGGTGACACGTATATTGATACTAATACAATGGCCCAGATCTGGTACAACTAATAAAACATTAAATCAGTGAAGAGGCATTTAAATCAGATCTGGGCCATTGTATTGGTATCAATACACGTGTCACTGCCTGAAGGTGGTATTGCACGGAATTGTACGAGATCGGAATTGCAGACAATTTTTTTCCTGCTCTCCACCCATCCCCCTCACTTTCCCGAGACAATTCTTCATCCCTTTTTCTCTATAGCTTTGGTTCAGGCATAGGCCCATGTTGAATCCTCACAAGTTAGATTTGGGCTCTAAAATCCCGGACCAAGGATGAGTCAAGTTGCCTTTCAACTAAGAATAGCCTGTTTTTAAATTCTAAATTATTTTCCCATCTCAAGTAAGATCACCAAACATTTTCATACGGTAAACCCCAAAAGAAAAATTAAAACAGATTTTCTATTTTTCATAACAGATAATAGTAAAAAAGTTATTAAACAGTGCAGAGATTTTCTCTCAATGATAACAAATAACTAAGAATTAAGAAATGCTCATGAAAAAGGAATATGCATGTGGCATTGCCAACTTAAAAAAAGGAAGAGTGGATGACTATCCAAAAGTGAAAATCCCCAGTCCATGCAAATCTCATGGTCCACTCCATAATGTAACTTCTGTTAGGAACATACCTTTTAGTATGCTTCAAGTTTCCTAAATTGAAATGACCACTTCTTCCCTACCTCTGCTTTGTTGGTGAGGCTCTTGTTCTTAGACTTAGGACTTCAATCGGCTATCAGAGCTGGTTTTAATCGTGTTACCATGAATTTTGATTCTAGTTACAGAGATTGTCGTTAGAAACTTCTGCCATTGTCTAATATTTTGTTCCATTCGAACATGTTTTGATTTCCATCATTTTACTCGTGGTTGTAGGTTTTTTTACCCTTTTAAGGGTTTTGGGAGCTTGTGGTTCTCCTTAAGTCTTGTTTCTTACATATCACAAATGCACAAATGGGAAATCGAACCTAAGACCGTGCACATATCCACACAATCCCCAATTCGCCCTAATTATCTGAGCAACCCACGGATGAATACAACACTTGTTAATATTTTGTATCTTCATGGCCCAACAACATTCAGTTCCATACATAATTATTAGGCATATAATTGTCTTATAAAAAATTTCTACCAATTTGAAATGAATACATCGATCACATTGATACCATAGACTAAATATTTGGGTCAAACAATACTCAAGAGGCACCGTTTGATAACGTTTTCTGCTGTTTCTATGTCTAGAAGCAGCAGAAACGACTTTTCACGTTTCCATAAACATAAACGAATTTTTTGGTGTTTAATAAACATGTTTCTCAAAATGTTTTTTACAGACATAATGCCACTAAAAAAACCCAATAGTATCGTCGGATACCCAAAAATGAGAGGGTTTGATTGCCTCTTTTTAGGTTTAAATAATTGAGAAATTTATCGGGCACAACAGCCTTTTTTTTTCCTCTCAAATTTGTTTCTAGAAACGATGAAACAAGTCAGACTTATTTCGTCAAAGTCGTTTCTAGAATTATAAATAGGCATAAATTTTGATTTATGTTTCTAGAAACGGGTGAAATGGAACAACTTTGTCAAACACTTTTTAGGTTGTTTCTCTATTTCTGAGAACAAGAAAATACAGAAACAGAACATTGTCAAACGATGCCTAAATATATCTCCCCACTAGAGCCACCTTATTGTAATCTAATTCTTTGTGTAGCATTGTTATCTAATTTATTTCCCCTCATTTATAATTGAACCTAGTTTCTAAAGTTTTCACTTTATCATGTTCCCTCATAATCAATTTTCACCCACCTCTCTTATAATCTTATTGTTACTAAAATTACATATCATATGCTGGTGTACGATGTCTTGTATTCCGTCACAATTTAATCTACGGAGTATGGGTGCAGTGCCTCAACAGACAGGGGGTGTAGGGGGGCGTTGTCCCCTGCTCGAATTCTTTATTTGAAGGCAATTGTGTACTTTCTAGATTAGGGTTTTTCGCTATATATTTATAACGAGGGTTTTTTTCTCTGTAATGCAAGCAATACTGAAAGGTATGAAAGACAAGCGCTGTAACCTTATTCTCCATTGATAGTGAAGCAGGATCTCATCTCACCGAAGACAGGTAATCTTGCCGAACCTCGTAAATTTGTGTGCATTATTTATTCTTGTTTTTCCATTATTTTCTGTATCATTTTAAGGTTGCGTTTCTACACCATATGCGTTAGGGAATATCATAGCCTCATACTCGCCACTTCATCGTACGGTTCGAATTGTTAGATTTATATACAACATTAGATCAACGCAAATGTCATGCCTCATCTCAACCCTGGTGTACTTTATCAAACCTCCATTTCCTAAGTACGCATGCGTACACTGCCTCATCACACATGTTAGTGGGGCCCATAAAACATCAACATATTTCCCCTATTCTCTGCTACATGAACATCAAAAAAGATAAAAAAATACTCTCCAAATAAATATAATATTTAGTTCCAAAAGAAAAAAAATTAAAANCTAAGCTTCCACATGAGCGGGTGGGCTTTTACTTTCCAAGGTTTGGGTTTGGAGATGCTTCCTTTTCAAAAGACCTAATCCCTAGTGCAAACTTTTCTAGCACAAATCTTCATGTTAATACGGCATGCTTCATCACATAAGTGTTTATTCTATCGTTTTAGGAATCAGTATCAAATCAGCCGTATTGATCGATTCATATTAGTTATTTGCCATGATCGATATTGATAACTATCCTAAATGGATCAGCCAATATACTACAAACATGGTTTTTTAAACAAAAAATAATATTTTGTAACTGAACTGATGTTAGTCGACCATAGATCTGCTCACAGTAGACCAAGTGACAATAAAGAAGTCGTCGAAGATTGATTCTGGAGAGACTCTTCAATGCCTAAGTTAAGTGATCTGAGTAACTAAAAAAGCGTGATCCGTAAGGGCACAAGTAGTTTTCAAAGAAATAGATGTGGAAAGAGTGAATCCAAATGAGGGAGTGTGCTCACATTAGGGATCATTACTTATGGTTACCTTATGGGTATCATACAATTGCCTGGGGACCATGCCCCAACTGATTAATTGATGGTGATGTCTAACCTCCTTCAAGGACTCTCCACTTAGTTGCCACGTGTCTTCCATCCAATAACGGGGTGATTTTAGGTATATCAGGATTCAAGACCAACATGGCCGATAGGTATTGGTATGGATATTAATATCAGGACAATCAATCCCATCACCTTCATGCTCTCTCTCTCTCTCTCTCTCTCTCTCTCTCATATTAAGTACATGCATAAAAAAGAACTCAAAAGCATTCATAAGAAGGGAACCACAGCTAGATTCATTTAAGTCTATACCATACAAAGCACAAGGGACCACCCCCTAATCATCTTTGCGTATAGATGTGTCAAAGAAGACTAGCTATATCCACCATCTTATGGAACTCCCATGCTTTACCTATAAACAATGTGAGAACCGTCCTCACACCTTTTATTTTCCAAAAGGATCAAACACATTTTTGGCCTCCCATTCTATAGGAATCACAAATAGATTAGATTCGTTTACATCAGTGTTTCATTTGAACTCTATTTAGTTTGTGAGAAAGAAATGGTTCAGAGAGAAATCATTTGAAATCAAAAAGACAAATCACATTGAGATGCTTCCTTTTCAAAAGACCTAATCTCTAGTACAAATTTTTCTTCCACAAATCTTCATGTTAGTACGGCATGCCTTATCAGATAAACATTTATTCTACAGTTTTAGGAATTAGTATCAAATCAGCCATACTGATCGATTCGTATTAGTTATTGATCATGATCGATATTGATATCTATCCAAAATGGATCATCTGATATAGTACAAATATGGTTTTTAAAACAAAATTAATCTTTCGTAAGGGAATCAGAGCTGTTGTGGATAGATCACCAACGTTGATCGACCATAGATTTGCATATAGTAGACCAAGTGACAACAAAGAAATCGTCGAAGATTGATTTCGGAGGGACTCTTCAATACCTAAATTAATGATCTGAGCAATTAAAAAAACGTGACAGAGTGTGCTCACATGAGGGATTATTACTTATGGTTACCTTAAGCTTATCGTAAATGCCTGGGACACCATGCCCCAACTGATTGACGGTGATATCTAACCTCATGTCACATAGCTGCCACGTGTTTTTTATCCAGTAACGGGTGCTCTCACTAAATCTCTCTCTCTCTCTCTCTCTCTCTCTCTCTCTCTCTCTCTCGGGTTAAGTGCATGCATAAAAAAGAACTCAAAAGCATTCATAAGAAGGGAACCATAGCTAGATTCATCTAACTCAATTACCATACTAAGCACAAGGGACCACCCTCTTAAAATCATCCTTGCGTATAGATGTGGCAAAGAAGACTAGCTATATTCACCATCTTATGGACCTCCCACGCTTTACCTGTAAACAACGTGAGAACCGTCCTCACGCCTTTGATTTTCCAAAAGGATCAAACA
Organism: Macadamia integrifolia; assembly: GCF_013358625.1. Classification (NCBI taxonomy): domain Eukaryota; kingdom Viridiplantae; phylum Streptophyta; class Magnoliopsida; order Proteales; family Proteaceae; genus Macadamia; species Macadamia integrifolia. Next base: position 9,948,829 of record NC_056570.1, read on the forward strand.
TTTTTTTGGCTTCCCATCCTATTAGGATGGCAAATAGATTAGATTCATTTACATCCGTGTTTTATTTGAACCCCATTTAGTTTGTGAGAAAGAAATTGTTCAAAGAGAAATCATTCAAAATCAGAAACAAATCACATTGTATCCAACATTACTCTTGTTCTTAAAGAAAAGATTGTTGAAGAAAACAATTCTTATTCTGATTAATTAAATTGGTTTACTCTGGGATGGAAGGATTCAAAGGGCTATATATCTTTAACACAATGGTTAATTTGCGAGAGCATCGATGGCCTAAGGATAACATTCATTTTTTTTAGGTTAGGGATAAAAATGAATTTTCAAAATTATTTGAAAGTGATTTATCATTATGCCATTATGAAAAACTATCATTGTTTTGCATTTTTTTTTTAATGCACATGTAAAATAACAAGATTTAATCCTCATTGAAAAAAATTATTTTAAAATTATTTGACATACATCAATAAGAAAAACCCTTAATTAATTTAAAATACTATTACATATTGTTGATACTAAGAAGGTAAGGAGCAAGAGATGAAAAATAGGTCAAAATGGCGAACGAGGATATGAAGAAATCTCATATATTGTGGTTTTAGAAATACAAAAAGAGATATATTAATTGATAAATAATTTTAGTGGCAAAATGGTATAAATAGGTCAGATATGAGTATACCATGTGAGATAGGGGGACAATAACCAACAAACACCATTGGAGAATCCATACCAAAAGCTATTAGTGGAAAGAACACAGGGGTATATATTAAGACACATCCAAGTTCCTAGATTCACAATATGGCAATTATACTTCTATAAAAACTTCCAACATCTTAACAAACTCTGAGTCTTTTGATTTTCCTCTCTCTCTCAATCAAGATTTAGTTCTTAGTATCGGTATTGATATTGGTATTGGTCTCGGTCTTGGCTGATACTGATATGATACAGATTGGTATCAGCAAGGATTGGTGCTTATTGGTCACTTTTGCCCATGCTTTTTTTTTTTTAAATTATGTATTTTTTTACTGCTCTACCCTTGAAACTATGTGGGCAATCGATACGACTGATACAATATGATACTTTTTTTCTTTTCGGTAAATAAATACAACATGATACTTGAAACCATGCTCTCCACCCATCCCCCTCACTTTCCCGAGACAATTCTTGATCCCTTTTTTCTCTATAGCTTTGGTTCAGGCATAGGCCCATGTTGAATCCTCACAAGTTAGATTTGGGCTCTAAAATCCCAGACCAAGGATGAGTCAAGTTGCCTTTCAACTAAGAATAGCCTGTTTTTAAATTCTAAATTATTTTCCCATCTCAAGTAAGATTACCAAACATTTTCATACGGTAAACCCCAAAAGAAAAATTAAAACAGATTTTCTATTTTTCATAACAGAAAATAGTAAAAAAGTTATTAAACAGTGCAGAGATTTTCTCTCAATGATAACAAATAACTAAGAATTAAGAAATGCTCATGAAAAAGGAATCTGCATGTGGCATTGCCAACTTAAAAAAAAAGGAAGAGTGGATGACTATCCAAAAGTGAAAATCCCCAGTCCATGCAAATCTCATGGTCCACTCCATAATGTAACTTCTGTTAGGAACATACCTTTTAGTATGCTTCAAGTTTCCTAAATTGAAATGACCACTTCTTCCCTACCTCTGCTTGGTTGGTGAGGCTCTTGTTCTTAGGCTTAGGACTTCAATCGGCTATCAGAGCTGGTTTTAATCGTGTCACTGTGAATTTTGATTCTAGTTACAGAGATTGTCGTTAGAAACTTCTGCCATTGTCTAATATTTTGTTCCCTTCGAACATGTTTTGATTTCCATCATTTTACTCGTGGTTGTAGGTTTTTTTACCCTTTTAAGGGTTTTGGGAGCTCGTGGTTCTCCTTAAGTCTTGTTTCTTACATATCACAAATGCACAAATGGGAAATCGAACCTAAAATCGTGCACATATCCACACAATCCCCAATTCGCCCTAATTATCTGGGCAATCCACGGATGAATACAACACTTGTTAATATTTTGTATCTTCATGGCCCAACAACATTCAGTTCCATTCATAATTGTTAGGCATATAATTGTCTTATAAAAAATTTCTACCAATTTGAAATGAATACATTGATCACATCGATACTGTAGACTAAATATTTGGTCAAACAATACTCAAGAGGCACCGTTTGATAACGTTTTTTGCTGTTTCTATGTCTAGAAGCAGCAGAAACGACTTTTCACGTTTCCAGAAACAAAAACTAATTTTTTGGTGTTTAATAAACATGTTTCTCAAAATGTTTTTTACAGACATAATGCCACTAAAAAAACCCAATAGTATCATCGGATACCCAAAAATGAGAGGGTTTGATTGCCTCTTTTTAGGTTTAAATAGTTGAGAAATTTATCGGGCACAACAGCCTTTTTTTTTCCTCTCAAATTTGTTTCTAGAAACGATGAAACAAGTCAGACTTATTTCGTCAAAGTCGTTTCTAGAATTATAAATAGGCATAAATTTTGATTTATGTTTCTAGAAACGGGTGAAATGGAACAACTTTGTCAAACACTTTTTAGGCTATTTCTCTATTTCTAAGAACAAGAAAATACAGAAACAGAACGTTGTCAAACGATGCCTAAATATATCTCCCCACTTGAGCCACCTTATTGTAATCTAATTCTTTGTGTAGCATTGTTATCTAATTTTTTTCCCCTCATTTATAATTGAACCTAGTTTCTAAAGTTTTCACTTTATCATGTTCCCTCATCATCAATTTTCACCCACCTCTCTTATAATCTTATTGTTACTAAAATTACATATCATATACTAGTGTACGATGTCTTGTATTCCGTCACAATTTAATCTACGGAGTATGGGTGCAGTGCCTCAACAAACAGGGGGTGTAGGGGGGCGTTGTCCCCTGCTCGAATTCTTTATTTGAAGGCAATTGTGTACTTTCTAGATTAGGGTTTTTCGCTATATATTTATAGCGAGAGTTTTTTTCTCTGTAATGCAAGCAATACTGAAAGGTATGAAGGACGAGCACTATAACCTTATTCTCCATTGATAGTGAAGTAAGATCTCATCTCATTGAAGACATAGGTAATTTTGCCGAATCTCGTAAATTTGTGTGCATTATTTATTCTTGTTTTTTCATTATTTTCTGTATCATTTTAAGGTTGCGTTTCTACACCATATGCGTTAGGGAATATCATAGTCTCATACTCACCACTTCATCGTACGGTTCGAATTGTTAGATTTATATACAACATTAGATCAATGCAAATGTCATGCCTCATCTCAACCCTGGTGTACTTTATCAAACCTCCATTTCCTAAGTACGCATGCGTACACTGCCTCATCACACATGTTAGTGGGGCCCATACAACATCAACATATTTCCCCTATTCTCTGCTACATGAACATCAAAAAAGATAAAAAAATACTCTCCAAATAAATATAATATTTAGTTCCAAAAGAAAAAAAATTAAAAACAAATATTATATTTAAGAATTAAATAAAACCATATCTCACATGGAATCTAATGATGCTCCACTCATTTAAACATGATAATCCATCACCATATTCTAATCGATCCCACTAATCTTGACTACATAATTTCCTTTCCACTTTAAATATATATATTTTTTACATCACGACCATATATGTATATTTATATATATATATATATATAATATGTTAAATTACCAAAAAACCCAAAATATTACGTCATCGTATTTGTACGATCTACCACCTCAATACACTACGTATGTATACGGTATACGATCTACTCTTTTCGTTCTTCACATTTTTCCCGCGATCTCCTTCAAAAAAGGAGATGGTTCTGAAATCTGAATCTCTCGGCAGTAATTGCTTCAGACGCTAACCAGAGACGAGTTGCTTCTTGTGTATTGGATGCGAGTTTCGATGCTTTCGCTTCGTTGCAGTCTGCGAAGTACTTCCCGGACACCTCTTTCAGTCTTGGATGTGTTGCGACGTAGCAAGTAGTTGCAGCAGCCTGAGATCAGATTCAGGATAAGGTATTATTAATTGAGGTTCTCGATCTCTTGTTTCGATGAGTTTTCATTAATGGAAGTTGAAAAAGTGAGATTAATTTTACCTGAGAAATCGTTTTCAACAGCTTGGAAGCTAAGAAGAACATCAGATCTGAAAAAAATTCAAGATCGAAACGAAATGTCTCATTATCTGAAATTGAAATCGAGCTTCTGATGATCTATTTGATCCAATCAACTAACCTGTGACGAAGCCTTCTCGATCTCTGGTGAGTCTCGTTCTAACTACTCCTGGATGAATACAATTTGCAGTTACGTTTGCGCCCGATTCCTGTGTTCAACAAATACGGAAATCGTTAAAAAAAGGAAAGAAATAAACTAGTAAAAAATCTTCCTATGTTGTGATCTTAGAATAATCACCTTTAATTTCACCGCAAGCTCCATGGTATGCAACACGTTGGCGAGCTTCGAGAGAGCGTAGGCACGTGTAGCATTGTAAGATCTAAAGATCAAGACAAACTTTCAGAAAAGATAGATTTATTTCTTTCTTTTTTTATTTATTTGGATTTCAGGATCAGTCCAGATGAAATCTAAACATAATACAGGTTTCCTTATTTTTATTATCCAGTACTTCGATTTCGAACCTTTTCTCTTTAGTAATCAATTCGAGATAACGGATTGCATCGCCGGAAAACCAGCTATGAACACTTGATGATACGTTCACTATCCGGCCTTGAATTCCTGTGAGCTCCGCCGTTTCGATCATCTTCTTCAGTAGCAGTTTTGTTAACAGAAAATGTCCTGTAAAAGAAGAAATCCTCCATTAATTAGAATCTTCTGAACAGTGAAAAGTGTTTCCTTCCATCATCTTTTTCTGTAAATGTCACAAACCTAAGTAATTTGTTGCAAAAGTCATCTCGATTCCATCTTCGGAGAGAGAGTGATCGTGGGAAAACTTTCCAGCGTTGTTTCTGAAAACGAGAAAGGAAAAACAAATCAAACCAGATAATCATCAGAGAAGAATCAAAACAAATTCTAACTTTTTCTTCCTTTCTGTTTGGACTTCAGAGAGAGAGAGAGAGATTTTGGCTCACATACATGAGGAGATTGAGGGGCAAATCCATGGACTTGAATTCAGAAACGAAGGTTCGAACGGAAGAGAGAGAACTAAGATCGAGAGCCATGACGACGATGTCTGAATCGGGAAACTCCGTCACGATACGAGCCTTCGTTTCCTCGGCGGCTTTTGGGTTCCGGGCCGGAAGGATTAGCTTCGCTCCACGTTTGGCTAGAATCCGGGCTGTTTCAGCTCCGATTCCTGACGTGGCACCTAGCAGCCAAACGCAGGATTAGAGTTTAGAACAAAGAGTTAAGTTCGGAAAAGAGAGAAAATTGTTTAAGCTTACCTGTGATGATAGCGGTGATGGAGCGGAGATCAGGACAAGCTTCGGTGACCTGCTCCGCCGTTGACTTAGAACCAAAGCCGCTTGCTCCAGCGGCTCCGATCAGGTATTTTACTGCTTCAAGCATTTCCCTCCCTTTTATCTCCTCTTTCCGATTCTCTTTCTTTTCAAAATTTATATATTCCTCTTCTCTGCTCTTTTCTTCACTCTTTCCTCTCTTGGAGGCTTTATACTCTGAACAAGACGAGATGGGTTTGTCAGAAAGAGAGAGAAGGAGAGGTGAGCGAGGTGGAGTTATCACTTGTCAGTACTGCAAGTTAGGAGCCGCACAGCATTTACTTGGATGCAGAGAGAGATGTCGGTGAGTCTATTTGGTATTGGAGTATAGGAGGGAGGGAAGGAAGTGATAATGGTCCAGAGAGGGCAAGAGAGATATGGTTGTCTGGTTAAGAAGGAAGCAATGGAAGAATGGATAGAACTCCAGATGGATGATTTATATAAAGAAGGTGAGGAGGGAATCCATGAAAAAACGGAGAGAGAGAGAGAGAGAGAAGATTAGATGTTTGTCACTGATTGTTGAGGGAAGATGATAATTTAAACGATTGATGATAAAAATAGATTATTTTATGATTGAGATTACTGTTAAGGTTGCTGGGGTTATTATTGTCGAAGAAGCCAATTAGAGAAGAGAGACTCACAGACATGAGACAACAGACATGAGGTGAAGAGAGAGAGGGAGAGAGGGAGAGAGGGAGAGAGGGAGGGGATTAGATGGTCAGCAAGGAAGGACCAGGAGAATCTTTTGGGCAGTTTCTCGGCGGGGGCTTTTTTTTTTTTTTAAAGCTGCTTTGCCAGTGGTGGTGGGACCCTTTGGAGTCATAAAGGTTTGGGACTTGGAAATCACATTATACATCAAGTCAACAACTGCTGCTTCTTATAACTGTTTTGGTTTTTGGTGTAACACCAAAACGTTAACAGTACGTATGACCAACCCATCATAACATCATAACAATATCATTCTGATCATAGGGCTCTCTCTGTTCTTTCTCATCCTTAGGATCCACATTCTGTTAATCCACGGAGAAGAGAGAATCTCTTCATCCATAGACCAACACTTTTATTGAATTGAATATGGGTATTTGAAATATTCAATAATAATAGTTAATCCATAGAAAAGAGAGAATCTCCTCACTCATAGATCACCATGTTATTGAATTGAATATGAGCACTTGAAATATTCAATAACAATGGAGTTAACGAAGATTTTCTCAGAGTCCAATCATAGTTTTAGTGAAATTATGGTGAAGAAAAAAAATTCAAAATCTTTTTTTTTTTTTTCACCTCTGAAAATTAGGTTCAAGTACAATACCATAATCACCAACCAAGAGTAATAAAATCGTAGTCCAAAACCTCATAATGCGGGCATAAAAAATGTATATACATAAATTATTCATAAAAAAATTGGTGAAATATAAAACAACTAATTATGGTTGAAATAAACCATTAAATTTAACACAGTATTTATAGGGGGTTTGTCTATCAAACCAGTGGTAAAATGATATATCCATTAGTCTAGATACCATATGTAGAACAACAGACTTTCTTGATCTTTTGTATGATTCCCCTTCATACAAATAAGAACTTGAAAACTCAAAAGAGTTGATTAATACATAGCAGATACATCAAAATATAAAAAATCAACAGTATGTAGCATCTTTTAATTACCCTTATCCTTTAAAAAAATTATGAAAATTTTAAAATACTGACACTTCTTAAGGTAGTCTAGAGCTTCGTACGTGAATTATGAGATAATTATAAAGCCTTCATTGTCTTCATCAAGTGAGTTTCTAGGGCACAAAGGCAATGGCTCATAACCAAGGTTTTAGTTTATGGTATCGTTGCCAGTATTAGTTGTGATCAATATGATATGGATTGCTCCTATGAGGTTGTATCAAGTAGATTTTAATAAAAAAAATCATTTTTTAATCGTACCAGTTGATACATATCAATATCATATAAGTATCGAATACCATCTATACTCTATATGTCGGCCAATAATGCAATGTGTTTTTGGCGGTTAATCGAAAATTTGAATTTTGATTCACATTTGTTTAGGGATATTCATATTCAGTTGGAGGGTACTTAAATCCAAATTCAGATAATCTAGAACATACTCTATCTAATTTAAAAGATATTAAATAAATAATACTAAGTAACTAAAGATCTTCAGGGTTTTTGAAAATTTAATAAATTATAAAAAATAAGGAAAATAGTTAAAACAACTAAAAGACATAGACCTACTAGAAGAAAAATATTTGATTGTACAAATTTGATATGTAAACATATAGTCAAAAATTCAAAATTATGTCACCCCCAATTCATATTCATATTCTCATCTCTAGTTTTTTTTTTTTTTTTTCCTAATGAAAAATGATATAGTGATGAATGATGACTCTCTAATATTGTTGGGAGTTGGGATTCTTGAGATCTGGGTTGAGTTGGGAAGAGAAGGAGAGCAATAAGAGCTGAAGACTGAATACGCCACGGGGGAGAAGAGTAGGTCGACGGCGATTAATGATATAAAAAAAAGTAATGCACAAATGTCGAGGAAAAGGAGAAGAAGAAGAAGTGGAGGCTCTACTGTCAAAAATTTTTCATTTTGTCAGAGTAAAATACACACGTGAGGTTTGCAATTTGCAGATCGGTCAATTCCACGGCCTCGGATTTGGCACTTCCGGCTGGGCTTTTGGATTATAAAATGTTACAACTCAATCATTCTACTTCAAGCACTCCCCTTGCCTTTTACCCTTTTTTCTCCTCTTCCTTGAAAAAGTTGTTAGATTCTCTCTCTCTCTCTCTCTCTCTCTCTCTCTAATCAAAATTTCAAATGCTAAACATACCCATGTTCCTTTCAAATTCTTCTCTAATTGTCATTGAAACTGAAGACTCGTTTTCTTCCTCCTTTTGATGCTCAGTATCATTTGGAAGAGTTGTTTTTCCACCATGGATAAAGATAATCGAACTAAATTTCTAACTTATCTCTTCTTCGTAGGTGAAAGAAAATTCAGATCATTATTTGTAAGAAGGGATTCCTTTAAACTGTGATTGTTAATTATAAGCTTCATGTTTATAAATGATATGGAATGATATATTTAGGACAAAGTTTCTCTTCACCATCAGTGAAGAGATTCCCGTTCAATTGATGGTTAAAATCTATAAAATTCCCAAACTGCCCTTAAGCACCGAAAAAGTCATATCCAACAACAATAAAGGTAGGAGAACTCTCTTCACCGTCGGTGAATGAAAACTATACTTAATTTTAAGTCACGATGTTGAAGAAAGGTATTTTATTTTTTATGATAAAATGTTATCATTAAGCAAAAGTATGGATGCACATGAAATGCATCTCAATACATGTGAGAGGGTGTTTTAATTGGAGTGGATTCTAAATTTGACATGCTGCTAATCCGAACCCTGACTTTTTAGCTGAAAGATTCCTATGATGGATACGTAGGAATTAATCTTGTTTCACCCATCATATTTTAGGGCACAAGTGAAATAATAAAAAATATGAATATTACATGGCATAGAACAAACAAAGTAAAAAGTGAAAGACGACACTAAATTTGAACTTTTAAAACAAAAACTTCTACATATTGAGACAATTAAGATCATTATATCACCCTTTCATATACCCAAAAAAAGTTTTACACTAGGGAGATACTCTCTAGTTTTATTCGACTATAAGAACTTCTGTCTTATTTAAAATTGAATAGTTACTTTAGAAACTATTAAAATAAAAATAGAATCTGGATCCCAATGGTCATTGCTGCTATAGTTTATCATTTCTATATAATAAATTAAGACTAATAAATTTGGGTTACAATCCTTTTTTTTTTTTTAACATCCCATTTGTTTATCACATTGATTGAGGTAAAAGTGCAGTAAGAGTGGGATTTGACCATAACTTAATTTCTTTAGTAGCACATGTGATAAGTTTGACCACTTCACTTCACCAGAACAGTATCTATGATTGTATCCATTATTGATGTTTAAGGCCTTATTATAATTTTATATTCATAGTTGCAGTGCCCCAACCCAACCTGTTCCATCTGTCCAATGACTGAAGGATTTAAGCTATATAAACCCATAAAAAGGACAGACAACTGATCAAATATTGACTAAAAACTCTTCCAAACCTTTTGTTTTCCCTTCCATTGTTGTTTGGATATAGAACTGGAGACCACATTTTCATGAACAAATGGTTTTTCTAACAAAACTGTTTCATAGAAGTTGAACGTTGGTAGTATCGTTTGAATCATTAAGTTACAAACAGTTTAAAAATGATTCTATTAGACATAGTTTTCAGTCATTATTTATGTTTAAAACATGGCCAGATTGTCTTGTGCTTGAGGTAAGTTTGACTAATTAAACAAGAGCCGGAGGGTTTGATTATAAATTAAACAAGAACTAGAGGGTTATCTGTTTAACAGTTTCACGACCAATTTGACTCACATTGGGAAGATAAACTATGGAAGACCTCATTTTAAGCAAGATAGCCTATTTACCAATTACCATCTTAAGTCCTAAACAATGGTAAATATGCACATTAGGGCCTAGGGATGCTGCAGTTCATATTCTTAGGAAATTGTTCTCAGAGTTGGGAGGGTACGTTAGCATTCTCTCTCTCATAGAATGACCAAAGTGCCCTTGCTCCAATTTACAAAACTATTCTATTCTCTCCCCTTCTCACATGAAATAACTAGAGATGTACATGGATCAAATATGAATAAGATAAAATACTATTCGCATTCGTATTGAATCAGCTTCCAAACAGATTTGGATAGTATCGATGTTTCAAATATGGATTCCCCAGAACTGATACAAACACGAATTGTATACGACTTTTCAACTATACATTTATATTCTTAGAATTAAACTTGCTGCCCTCCTATGTACAAAACCATTCTCTCGCAGCTTATTGGTGCATTCTTCTATATGCAGCTAGCTCAGAGAATGTTCCTAAAATTTTTAGGGAAAAAGATTCTCACAAGACTGGAGTCGGATTCCTTCCGATTCCATCTCACATAATAAGTCATGGATTCACACTAACACTCTCTCTCCTTCGGCAAAATGTGGTCATGTACTTACTAAACAAATCTATATCCTGCCCTCTCATTTGTGTGGTTTCGAATACATGCACAACTTCTTAATCTTGCACTCTGTGTCTTGCCATGAGCTAGCCAACTTTTTTTTTTTTAACCCTTAAACAGGATTCACTCTCTTCTCTCATGGATCTAAATTTATCAACCCAAAACCATTAGATGGAGAGAACTCCTCAACCATATGAAGGCACCAAGGATTAGATCAAATCGATGTGCTCTATAACTCCCAACATTTCAAAAAGTTTACTCGAAATCAGATCTGAATTTAAGTCCTATTCTGATTATATAAGTATTAAAACCGCCCTTTTGGTTAAAAGTAGAAAACCAACTACTGAAGCCAAGGCTGCATTTGTTTCAAAGAAAATGCCGGGATTTAAGTTTATAAATCCCGTGGCGGTAGGTTGCTACATTAGTCTCCTCAAGGATTAATCAAGGTACGCATAAGCTAGCCGGATACCTTGGTTAAGAAAAAAAAAAGATGAAACACATTTTACTTCTGATGAAACATATTCTACATTTTATAATTCTTGATTTGTATCATAAGTTATCACATCTTTAATTCATACTTTCAGATTAGCCAATGATACAATAAAGGTTTTCACTGAAAGAAGGTAACCCATTCCCCTTCTCCACAACCCCCACCCCCACCCCCACCCCCACCCCCACCCCCAAAAAAAAAAAACCAATGATCCAATAATACCCAAAACAAGCACACGTACATGGAACTTCTTGGGTTCATGAACCCACAGAGTTTGAACTCTTAAAAGACCAATTATATATGTTTCTATGTTCAATGACCTGGTTAACTTCAAAGAAACAAAAACAGATAAAAACCATCGGAACCCATTACAGAAATATCTTATTAACACCCCAAAAACTAATCTTTCAGCAAATCTGCAGAGAGAGAGAGAGACTTAGGATAAGGTCTTGGGGGGCTTTCCTGAGATACACCGGTGGCCAAAAGTCTCTTTCCATCTGATTTGTTGATTTGTCTCATTTATAGATACACTGGATTCGTCCCGCCTAATGTGATATATTTTGATATATTTAAAGCCTTTGATTCTATGTCTAACAAACGGTGGCTTATTAATCTAGATGCTCACTCCAACTCTGTTTAGACTATTAAAAAAAATGAAGGAAGAAAAAGCTTGGAATCCCACATGGGTCTATGAAGGATTATTGTTCTACGTGGTCACGTCTCTATAGTGTCCACTCACTCCTTCACACCCTCTCTCTCTCTCTCTCTCTCTCTCTCTCTCCACCCATTTATTATGAAAAAACAAACTTGAATTGAATTAAATTACTCTACAGTTCTTTCAATCATTGCTTCACTATTCTGTGGGTACCCCAAATCAAGGTGTGGGGCTCTTTCCCTTGAAATTAGGCTTATCGTTTTCCTTCTATTTGGAGATTTCTATATATATTGGAGCCGGTGAGATGAGGAGCTAATCATCCTCCACTTCTTATTATTAGTCTTATAACTCTCCTCTTAAGATTGGTTGATGGGTTTCCTATAAAAGTTATCAAATTCACACTCATTCTCTCTCTTCAATTCTTGGGCTACCTTTTTTTTTTTCTCCCTTAATTTAAAATTAATTGCCTTTTCTTTTTAATCCTTTTGGTGGTGGATCATGGATGTCCTCTTTAAGGAGAGCTCTAAAGCCCAAAGTATAGGAAGTGGAAATTGAGTGGGAATTTTTGTTGGCTTGTTCTCTTGCCTTTCACTTTCACTGTCAAACCAGTCATCTTAATTCCCCTACAGGGAGGGTTTTTGTGGGAATGGAGGGGTTTCCACTTTTCCTCATCAATCTTACTCATTTGAGAGAGACCCATCACCTTAACTAAGTAGATCTACAAATTATCTTGTGGGATCTTAATATTCTTATGCCATATAATCATAAACTAACCCACAACCAAACTAACACATTTAGTTTGAGATAGATTTATTTTCTCTAGGGTTTATGGAGATTCCCTCAACTTGTCTGTAATTATCTTGTGGTATCTTGGGATTCTTATGCATATAATCATATACCCACCACCAAACTAACACATTAAGTTGATTTAGATTTTAATTTCTCTAGGGGTTATAGAGATTCTTCATCAACTTGTCTTTGATACATAGAAGACAATAAGATACCACTAACTCCATAAGGTCATTATTTTGTTTTGTAGAGTTAGTTCTGTTTCTTGTTGCAGTCACATCTAAGAACTGATCTTCTTCTTCTCCGGAATGTTGGTGCCACGGAGACAAGACACATTACACACCAATATTGAGCCTTGATTTTAAACCCCTTTGATTTTGACATTTTGTCACTGAACCACTTGACAAGCATGAGACAGGTATAGGTGCAGGTGCAACCACCGCAAGGACATTAATAATAATTGGAAAGATTTGGATTTAGGGCATCAACTCCATAGACAATGGTCAACGAAGGAAGGCACTTGGGACCAGTTAATCACATGAGATGAATTAATTATCTAATAATTAACATAATGAACCTTGTAATTTAAGCTTACAGTTTAGTTTTATATACTATTATCATAGATCTTAATCACAAATCTAACCTAATCAAGATGGGCACACCCCACGTCTAACTGTACAAGTTGAACCGCCAACTAGCGCACTGACCAGAATTTCAAACTTTTTTTTTTTTTTTGCGTGGGGAGGGTGTGTGGGGTGTGGGGTGTGGGGTGGGGGGTGGGGGGTGGGGGTTGATACCAGAATGACAATACCCAAGCTTTCAAGAGCTCCTTGAAAGGGTGAAAAAAAAAAGGATAGGACTCCTCTCCATAGAGCACAGGGATCAGAGAGTTATATCACGGCTCGGGTGACCTTGGGATGTGTGCTAGGTCCTCTACTCGTAGGATCACTCTCTTGTCCTTCTATGGAAAGGATCTAGATCCAAAAAGGAAGCCAGCAATACTAAATCCCAAAACATAAAAAAAAGCTCGACCTTGGAGCTCATCCATCCCTTCACATAATGAGATATGAGGTCCACACTGACACTATAAGCTCACAACACCAAGTTGCAGACTCCAACAAGCATTCTATCACATGATGAGATATGTGGGCAACACACTTAATTACATGACGCTAGAGCATGGATTCCAACATGCATCCTCTCACATGATGACCAATATGGGCAATCGATATCAATGTCGATACAAACAATGACCAATACCAGCGCCAATACCATACTCCAAATTTTTAAAGATACAATTTTTTGCACAACTATTGATATAACGTGTATGCTCAAGTTGGCGTATTTTGCTCGAAAGGTCTGGAATACTCTATTTATTTCTAACAGAAAACGATCTAAAGAGCAAAGAGACGAAAAAGAATGAGTCAAAGTATAAATATTATAACGATAAAAACACTTTTTAGATTATTCCGACTTTGAACAGGCTTCTTTCTTTCTAGCCTGTTCGTTTTGGCTTCACTCTTTCATAGGGGAGGAATGGTCTCCTTTGTCACAGGAAAAAAAACCGAGAGGTGATTTTTTTCTTTTTTTTTGAATCAGGATCCTCTCCCCATGTGCATTCCCCATTCTGTGACGTTGTGGAAAACCCTCTCCCATTTTTAAAACACTCAACATTCCATATCTTTTAACCACCATCACCACCCCCTCCCTCCCCACCAAAAAAAATATCATATCATTTTTTTTTTTAATAGATACTATGTTATTGAGTATATTCACTACTATGATAAGAACATGCACTAAAATCCCCTTCCCCTAAGCCTTTCAATAGACTGGTCCCCCTCCCCCCCAATCTTTATGAGATCCAACCTAAATCTGGTGGGATTAGGATTGGAGGTGGATATTCCACATTTCCATTATTGATCGATACACAAATTATAAGAAGGATTATCAGATGCTACATATGTCCAAACATCTAGTCTGATTGAGATCCCACTATTAGTCACATATGATTGGAAATCATTTCTCAAGGTAACAAATAAATTAATGTTTATCTATCTAATAGTTAAAATTTTCATACCAGTCCTCCATTAATTTGATGATATATGAAAATAATTTAATCCATAAGAGATCCTCATTATAGATATAATAATAGAAAATGATTGCCTAATTTCTAGGGGATTAACCTGATTGATTTCATTAGCAGAAAAAGTATACAGTATTGTTTAATAACTAAAATAATCTACCATGTCTATACATGAAGGGATTTTCTTGTTGTCACCTTTCAAGGTGTCAAGGAAAACTTCACTTTGTTTGCCACTGGTTCATGATTAAAACACCATCGTAATTGAAGGCAAAACTTGTAATAATATAATGGGAAAAAGAACTGCAAAATGCGGTGTGGTTCCTATGCTAATATATATTAGGATGAAATGACAGTTTTACCTCACATGAAAGGTGAAAATCCCACTTCTATTGATGCTTTCATGTGTGTTCTTATTGGCTCCTAAATGTTATGTATCGAGCCAGAGATACCACATAGACATGTGACAGGTTTTAATTATCATGTAGTGTTTTAATGGAAGACTGGAGGTAGGAAGTTATTTTAATTAATACCATAATAGCAGTGTCGTGTGTGGTCATCATAGGAAGGGAAGTTATGTAACCATGGATGTATGCTATAAATTAATAGAAGTTTAATAGGAAAGCAGACTTTTCAACCAAACCAAACTATATGAGTTAAGGTAAACTTCCTCTCCAATTTTATCTATTATATCTTATTTTCTTTTATTTTCTTCCAATATTTTATCCCTCCCTTCCACGCACGTGGGTGAAGCCATGCCCCTTCTCCCTAACATATTTACTAGAAGATTGAGAGGTTCATTCAAATTGTACATGGCAAAAAAAAATGTTATTCAAATCGTGGTTGTGGAAGATGCAACACCAATAGTTCTCAATATTTTCTGGTGATCTTCCGTTTTTCACATTTTCAGCCTCTCTCTCTCTCTCTCTCTCTCTCTCTCTCTCTCTCTCTCTCTCTCTCTCTCTCTCTCTCTCTCTCTCTCTCTCTCTCTCTCTCTCATGTTTGTGCTGCCAACATTTTCTTTCCTTCCAGAATTTCTATTCATTCCGAGGAAGATGAAGGGGAGAGGGTGAAAAGAATTTAGAACTT
Source organism: Macadamia integrifolia (assembly GCF_013358625.1). Taxonomy (NCBI): domain Eukaryota; kingdom Viridiplantae; phylum Streptophyta; class Magnoliopsida; order Proteales; family Proteaceae; genus Macadamia; species Macadamia integrifolia. Next base: position 9,964,505 of record NC_056570.1, read on the forward strand.
AATAGCTGAATTGTGAAAAAAATCAGATCTGGTTGGTCAACTAATTGATAAATTCAGATATAACAAAATTTAAACAGAACTGGAATTCTATACGTAGTTATCTCCAAGAGAGAGAGAGAGGTGGGATATGAACATATTAGTTAGATGGAGATTATTATTTTTTCTTCTCTGGGTGGGTGAGTGGGTGGGGGGGCGGGCGGGCGGGCTGGCGGAAAAGGGGAAGTGGGGGGGGGGGGTGGTTTTAAAGAAGACATGGTTTCGATGTTCACTGAGTCACTGCTTCATGGACAATTTTATGTTCTCCTTTTCTCAGTAAAATGTCAATCCTTTTGGCCAATTGACTACTCTTACCCCCGACATGTGATACTTTGAATAAACTATACGTACACAAAGATTTAAATCCGAGGGGGGATTTTAAGAAACGCATAAAAATGGTCAAAAAATGCATGAGTATACTTGTGATATATATAAAGTAACCATTTTAAACAAATATATACCATCTTGATGCAAAGAATTGAGTAGTTTTTACTTAATCTATTGATGACACGTAATAAAAAATAAAAAAAAATAAAAAAAAAAAAAAAAAGGAAAGAAAGAAAGAAAGAAGGAAGAAGATGGCAACCGATAAGGGTGTTATTCGATTTCATTTCGATGTATATAGTACAATTCGATTCAAATTTATTTGGCTAAAACCAAAATCGAACCGTTTAGTGCCATTTACTAAACAGTTGCACTATCTGAAACCGAAACCGAAATCAAAACCATTTAGTAAACTATATTTCGGTTTCCCAATTTCTAAAAGGTGTCGATTTCACAATTTTAAACGGTTTTGATTTCAATTTAATCCCGACGATTTCTAAACAGTTGGCAATCAATTTGCTAGTCAATTTGCATGCTTATTGAAATTTGTTTTTGCTGATAAAAAGCTTCAATCTTTTATCAAATTAAATGTATTGCACAAGCAAGGATTTAACCACATGACTACATAATATGAGTAAATTATTGAATAGACTATTGGACAGCCTCTATTGGAACAGCCCAAGTCATGACCCCCCCCCCCCCCCCCGACAGAGGAACAGCAAAAATTCTGCTCACATTGAGCATTCTGCATGTTACATGATACAAAATCATATTTCTTTGAGGACATCCAAGAAAAAATAAGAGTTATAAATCCACAAAATTTCTCATCCACCCAAGCATCACAAATTCCAGCATTACCACAACCAAAAGTCAATTAGAAAAATCCTAAATGGGCTGAAGGTACCCGGTGAGAATCTATATTCACCCTTAAAAAAAAAAAAAAGGCAATTCAATTTTTTGAGGGGTGAATAAAACTTGAAGCCTCAGTAAGAAAAACCTATTGTTGTGCCAGGCAATTATCGCCATCAAAATTTGCTACCACAACACTCCACCAAATTTAAGTCCCCAAATAAAACAGTCGAAAACGACTCAGAAAACTCTGTATGGTTTTCCCATTGTACTCTTCAGATATAAGCACCGTACCTGATTCGGGTAACAGGAGTGAGAACTCAACAAGAAATACAATGATATCCCAGACAGATCAAAGGGTAACAAAAAGAACAGGTATACTTACATTTTGCCAATTCTTTTTCAACAGAGAGACAAGGAAGTTGACACTGAGCTGCACATTCTGGAAGATTTGCTTCTCCTCCATGCCGCAGTTCCCCACAGCCACTCCCATACAAAGAACTTTCTTAAGCTGGAACTTAACCATGGCCATGGTCTCATTCACCTTTGACTCCAAAGACTCCTGATGGGAAACCAATGTAGGAAACTTACCCGCCTTGTTGAGACCTGGACCAAGAAGCCTAGGGATCTGCTTGATAATTGCCTCCGAAGCAAGGAAAGCATGGTACTTCTTCGCTAGCCTCTTCACCAGCTTCTTATTCTTGTTCATCTTCTTCAAAGCCTCAACATCCATGGACTCTAATCCCATCCTCTCTGCCTACGCTTCCAACAAAAGAACAAAATGGATATCAGTTGGGGATATGCAAGCTGATGTCTAAATAGTATTTAAGTTGAGACTCACACCTCCTCAACATGCTGGGCATCTCCAAGCATGCATATCTTCATTTTGGGGCGAGGGATATGAGGCAATTTCACAGAACCACTGAAACGCTTATCCTTTTGAGGGTCATAATTCTTCAGACCAATTTGCAGCTCTATCGTCTCAGTAAACTTGCGGTTCTTTTCCTTTGCAGCACCCATGACCTGGCCAATGGCCTCTCTCAGAACGTCACTCTGAAGCTTACTGTATGTAGGGACAAAAACAAAGAACCCAAATAAGTGAGGACTACAATGAATAGGTTAGTTCAAAAGCATCCCAAGAAACCCTCTCAGAGCATCAAAAGATGCACTGACAAAGATAATCAGCATATGTATAGCCAATGCAACTGCGCTTCATCAGAAGAAGAAGGGGGCTGAAGCAGAAGTGCCTAGTGCACTACAACTAGGGTGATGGACATGGCAAACACGATTAAATTTGGGTTCAAGGCATTAATCTGTTCACAGGAGTATTACAAAGAAAATGGTTGCTGGGCTCACTCTTCACTTAAGAAAGAATGAATGTACAACAAGAACTTGGGAGGGAGCCAAAGGGCCCGGCCTACTCAATGTAGGATAGCTTATTCCCAACTGATTTGACTTGATTAATGGTTTCAAATGTCGATCAAAAGTTTTTCTTTTCTTTGGTGTTGGAAAGGGGGGGCTCTAAAGTACCAAAATATAGAGTTTAAAAGATCTTTAAAAGTTCCATCCAAAAAAAGAATTGTGATCATGTGCTGTACTGCTGTAGGACATGGAAAACTAAATAATAAAACCAACTTCGAATATCATAGAATATACCATAGAACCACATGACAGTGATCCGAATCTAATTTCACTCCCTCTCTCAAACAAGGTAGCCAGTAGCCACTATTAGTGGGCAACCTAATTCATTAAAAGAAGAGAAAGGGAGGGAGCAGTCAATAATTTTAACTGCTACCCTCCCTCCTCCATCGAAAACTCTCTCCTTCCTTGGGGGCATACCCAATGCACAAGGTTCCCGCCACTACGGGGTCTGGGGAGAGTCATAATGTCCACAGCCTTACCCCCGCTTCATGGAGAGGCTGTTTGCCGACTTGAACCCGCAACCTTGCCATTAAGCCAAGGTCCACCCTCTTTTTCTCTCTCCTTCCTACTTCGGTGAAAACTATAAGTTCTTTTTAAACCATAGATAAGAGAATGTTTGTGTGCAATCCAAATGGACGCAATGGTTGCATGAATCTGTTCCTTGCATAGCTCGGGTGTGGAAGAGTTATGATCGTGTGGAGGAACTACACTTTCTATCTAAAAGATAACCCATATCATCCCCATTAAATTTTATTCAGTAAAGCTCACATCTGAGAGGAGATTGATCCAATCCTCCAAAGATTTGGGCTTCGCCCGACACCCGTTGAGTTAAATTCCCAACACAACATAGTCTCAACTTATCAAAACACCAAGAGAATGCCAGCCAACCTGATCAACCTAAGAAAACAATTCATGTGCATGTATTTCATGGTGCTTCTAATTCATTGATGTGCATCCTAAGATTAATCATAATTCAAAAAGTTTTATACCCACAATCACATTTTTTCATATCAGACCAGCCCTTCATTTTATTTGCCCCAAAACAGTATCACACTTACCTAGACATGTAGTCTGGGAAGACCAGCAGAGTTCACAATCATATATGACATTAAAAACAAATAATGCAGCAAAGCTAATCAAAGTCTCTTAGTTGTTTTAAAGCCTCAGAGTTGCTCTGATAAACTTAAATCTGATCAGGACTTCCAGAAATCCAAATGTTTAAGAAACAAAATACAAATCAAAGACTGGGTGTGTGTCAATCAAATCAGAATGATCTTAACGATAGACAGTAAAATCTGAATCAGAACTCTTACCTCATCGCCGCTTCCTCTTCTTTCCTCTACATCCAAAACCAAGACCTAATTCAGATAGAGAAAGGGAAATACATATATACATAAACGAATCAGAAAGAGCAGAGATTCTAGCGAGTACACAGCAGAACAAATAGTACATATTGAATGGAATAGATCGAAGAAGATAACTATTATCGCCTAAAATCACAAGCAGAAATCCTGAATGAGATATGAAATTAGTCCTTTTAGACACTTACAGGGTTTCTGGTAAAGAGATGTGAATACCTCTTCCTCTCTAGAAGCTCGGCTTAAAACCCTAAATCGTTTGTTTCGGAAGAGGCACGTTATATAGTTCCAACTTTCCTAACGGTCGGCTCCGCGGAGGATTGAGGGGACAATGGCCAATGGTCCGGTCGGGCCGGTTCAATGTAATAAATAAGTATAAGGGTGTCAAAACCAAATCAAAATCGAATCGGTCCATTTAATAGATATTTCGGTTTTGGTGTAAAAATTGAAACCATTTGAATAAATGGTCTGATTTTGATTTTAACCATTTAAGCCGTTTAAATTGCTTAAGTTCTGGTTTTGTATATTGAATATGTTCTCTACGCCTGTGTGCAAAAGGGGACAGGATAAGGGTGTCAAAATATAACTAAAACGTTTACTGGGATCGAAATTGACTGGTTATAACCGAACCAAACCGCATTGTAGTAAACTGATCCGATTTTGATTTTATAGGCCATAATTTTGGTTCAATTAAGTTTAGAACTGGAAAACTGATGGTTAACCAGTACCTAGTATTAAAGACTTAGAGTGTTTTGAATTTCGATGGGTCTATGGAAAAAAAAAAAAAACAAAGTATTAACCGAGAAGGGAGTTTCACTTTCACACAATCACACCTCTTGATTTCCTAATTTCGAGGATCATAGTTAATTAGTTATCATATGTATAGTCTTTTATTTTGTCCTTAGCAAAATAAAAGTATATTGTCTTGACTCTTTAAGAAATTTAGTATATATAGGATTCACACTAGCTGTAGGATGCAAACTGTTTTCTAAAACGACATTATTAACCACATGTAAACCGGTTGTGAACCAAATAACAAAAATCGATTAGAAAACACTAAAACCAAAACCGGATAAAAATGATTCTGATTTCACCTTATTCTTATCCGGTGCGGTTTTAGTTTTACCTTATCAAAATGTAAACTGAACTAAATAACCAAAACCAGGTTTTAGTTTCACCTTATCAAAATGTAAACTGAACTAAATAACCAAAACCACACCGTTTGACACCCCTAAGATTGGAAAAGATGACCCTGGTTAAATAGGGGTATTTAGGACAATTCTTAAAGGGTAAGCTACAATGTTTTCAGGTGGAGGTGTGTATTATTGATTTTGAGCTGCGCACCTAATCCACACAATCCCCAGTTCGGCGCACCTAATCCACACAATCCCCAGTTCGGCGCACCTAATCCACACAATCCCCAGTTCGCCCTAACCATCTAGGTAACCCACAGGTGGGTACAGAATAAATAAGAAAAAACACACACACTCACACAATATGTACGACAGGGTTCGCTCCCACGACCTCCTCTCCTGGATGCCGACTCCACAAGCCGAAGCTACCACCACTAGGTTATCCTAGTATTCGTAATTGATAGCCTCTTGAACATTCAACATCCTAGTGCCTTCATTTCACATTGATGAAATTGTTTATGGTTTTTTTTTCTCAGAAAGTAATCATTTAAAATTTAAAAAAAAAAATTTGAGTAAAATGTTCCTTCTTTGAGAATTTTTCGTATATCGGTAGTCTCCTTTGTGCTGGTATTTATTGTTTCATTTTGCTTCTATAAGATTTGATGTCTTAGGGAACTTATTGTCATTGAAAGCCTGAAGCATCTTGTAAGGTTTGTACTTCACAATGGCACAAGGACTCAGGGAGGTAGAGATGTGAGTACATGTATAGTTCAGACTTCAGATATTGTCAAATGAATGATGCACTAAAACCCTAATGCATTTTCCATCTCATAATGGCACTATTTTAATTTGCACCATTGCTTTTAGCCCCATTGATAAAATAATCAGTAGGACTGTAGGTATTCTTAACTGTAATACTGAGCAGCTTCTAATAATAACAGATTATTTAATGACAGAAAATCCTTTTGAAGGAGGCGCCAGGGCTCTTCTCTTTGGAGCATAACATGCAACAAGTTACGGGTGGAAAGTAATAGAAATTTGGACTAATTCCGAGATAATCTAACAACTCTTTTTTGACTTACAAACCTTCTTTTGGCCTCTTAGTATGGCTTCTCATTTTTTGTCAATATACAAAACTATGGCTGGAACTCTTTGTAGGTTACTACCACAGCTTAACCAGGTATCTCATCTTGCATTTATCGCGGAAGCAACTCTGGCAAACGGTAGATCAGCAGCTGCTGGTTTTGTAAATGAGTAATCTCTTGCAATTTTATTCCTTTTTGTTTTCTCAATAAAGAAAAGAAAAAAGAAAAAAGAAATGATGCAGTGAAATCCTGAAAAGGATGGCCTTTGGATTTCTTTGATCCCTTGGCGAATTTCTTTTTTTATGATTTATTGTCAAATTTCTGTCTTTTGAGAGGATGATCAGTATATTTCTGTTATTTCTAGTGCTCCTCGTAGACTTAGGGTAGATAAATTCCCTCTGAACGTCCCCTCTAATGTATTTGCTTTTTTTTTTTAATGAATAAAATAAAATAAAAATAAGAGATGAAGTGTTTTTATTAAATAATTATTTGTCTTTTATATGAGAATAGGTCTATATACTCTTAACTTTTTTTTAAGAGGGTTTTTGGGTGTGGTGTTGTCTATGAAACTATTTAGGAACCATATAATCGTTAATAAATTGTTTGGTTTTAGTTTCATTATATGAAAAGGTTTCATGAATAGTTCAGTTTTGGTTTCTGCCTCTGACATAGTGAACCAAATTATACCATTTAACTGAAACTGCACCATTTAACACCATTCGTCATGCGGTTAATACATAGTGATATCGATATCGGTTTTAAAACTGGCCAATACCCAATCCGATACCATGAATTAAATTCATGGCCAAAAGACTCAGAAGTCAAAATTTTAGGGTATGTTTGGGTGGTAAGAAAATAAAAGAAAAAATTGAAAATTTCTGGAGAAAAAAAAGGAGAGAAAATATACATTAACATACTCATCGTTAATGTCATCATTATTTTAATTTTTTGAAAAATCAATTCAGTTGTATAGTTATGATAAGAAAAAATATTTGGATAAAAATTCTTTTGAGCCATTTGGGTAGGGCATGCTAGCAACTGTTGTGTTTCTCTCTCTCCATTTCAAATAAATGGTCTTCGTTGCCCTCTAGTATATGATACCATTTTATCGCATTTCATCACTTGTTCAGAGAACCCTCTCTCATATCTTTTATCGATTGTTTAAAATCCATTTAATGGGTTTTATTGGATGTGAAAAAACATCAATGATTCTTTACGAACGTGTCTGGTTGCTTGATTTTATGAGATATATATCTTTTAAGAATGTAACTGCAAAGCATATGATTCTCTGGAGTTGTATTCTTGAAAATATAACTGTTTGGTTACTACATATTCTGTATGTTGATTCTATCGGGATAACTGTTTGGTTACCATGATTTTGTCTTTAGGAAACACCCAGAATCACCTTGAAGAAATGGAGAAAGAAAATAAATCGCAACCATCATACCTTCGTAAGCAACTCCAAACCGCAGTGATGGGTGAAGATTAATGCACTCACCGAAATGCCTAGAAACACCACAGTTCTAGGTATTTTAGGGAGAAAAAATTAAAGAAATTGTAGGCAGATTTGAAGAAATGGAAAGAGAAGAGCCTAACATACCTTCGTAAGCAACTCCAAGCCGCAGTGATGGGCAAAGATCAATGCATTCCCCCAGAACCCTAGAAACACCACAGTTCTAGGTTTTTTAGGAGAAAAAAAAAAAAAACAGATGGTATGGTCGAAGGTAGAAGATGATAGATCAGATAAGAAGATGACGAAGAAGATATGAGAGAGAGTGAGATGGGCAAAGGGTCACGTACCTGTGCATACACTAAGTTCACTTTGATTGATGATGCTTGGGATGTAATGATGGAGATGGAGATGCAAAATTACTTCACGGTTTTTTGACCTCCCACAAGAGTCACCTCCTTTTATGTGTGCAAGAATCATAGGATTCTTATTTGAGAACCCCTCAAAGAATCGTCTTAGGTGAAAAAAGTGGAGTCATAGAATCGACCAATTTTCTTTGGAACCGGATTCTGGTGCAACCAAACACCACGGTTTTGCAAGAATCATGATTCTACAGAATTATATTCCATAAAATCAAGCAACCAAACTCGTTCTACAATTTTAAGTAAAAACATGTATAGACCCATATGTTTCAATTTTTTTTTTTTTAATTGAAAGAAAAGAAACTAGTAACAACAAGTACTAAGTTGACACATTATTTACACATCCTTGAGGGTTCTTTTTGAGAACTACTGATAGTAGCTGATGCATGGGTTGGCAACTTTCTATGTTTCTACAATAAAAAGTTATGTTGTCTGATACGAATACTAGGATAACCTAGTGGAGGTAGCTTCGGCTTGTGGAGCCTACGCATTGTGTGAGTGTGTGTGTGTGCTTTCTTATTTATTCTGTACCCACCCGTGGGTTACCCAGATGGTTAGGGCGAATTGGGGATTTTGTGGATTAGGCGCACGGTCTGAGGTTCGATTCTCCATCTGTGCATCTGCGATTTAAGTGAAGATCATGACGATGGGTTGCTGCGCTGGTCTCCCTAATGATTAGTTGAGGTGCGCGTAAGTTGGCCCCGGACACCTTGGTTAAAAAAAATCTATTCAACATAAATAATAAATAATCATCCCAAAACAATATAATCAAGGCAAGTTGGAGTTAAAAAGTGAGAATCGTGTGAGAAACAGTCCAAAAAGTCCAACCCTAGCCTAAAATGTGTTTATTAAATTTTAATCCCAAAGGATGGTGTTGACCAAATAAATTGATGGCTCCGTTTGTTTGCGAGGAAAATTAAAAAAAATAAGGAAGTAAAATTCGAAACCTAAAAAGGAAATTTTGATAATCATTATTCAATATAGTTGTATAAATTACTTAAATTTCTAACCATATTTCATAGTGATACTGTTTTTATGCATATTTTATTTTACTTTTCAAATCCCATAAACATCTAAATCTTGGATTTTTATTTTGATAGTAAAGTGATTTTTTATAACACTGACTTGGAGTCAATAATATAATCTTGTGGGGTAATTAATTATAAAAAAATTCATTCCTGTCCCTTTAATTTTACTTGCAACCAAACTAAGCCGATATGATTATAACTCAGCCAAGTTAATGGGTCCCCACTTTTGCAACATTAAATCTTGACATTTATTTATGAATTGGACTCGGCTAATTTAGACCATAGTTACTTAAAACAAGATTGGAGAAAAAACTTGAATAAAAAAAGCGAATTTAAATGGTTCGAAAATTAAACAAGACAATAAAAAATTATGGTTAGACATTTCAAGGACGGCAAGAAAACATAAATGAATGATATAAGTTTTAATGCTTTAGATTTTAAAAGATACAGGATCAAAAAAATACAATATACACAACATAAATTGTGGGAGTAACCGAGTAACTCATGCCTTATTAGTTAAATATTAATATTTCATGTGTGAGCAATAATCTTTTATATTAAAAATTTATTATTTTTTCCAGAAGAAAGTTTGAGTGTTAAGAAATAGACGATTTTGAAAATATTATCTATGTTTGATTTTTTTTTTTTTCCCCGTATCTTCAGGATCAATTTGAAAAGCCATAATCTTTTTTATATTAAAAATTTATTATTTTTTCAAAACAAACTTTGAGTTTTTAAAAATAGACTAGTTTGAAATGCATTCAAAATATTATTTATGTTTTGATTTTTTTTTTCGTATCTTCAAGATCAATTGAAAAATGATAAAAAAAATACATAAATGAATAAAAATTTAAATTGTTAATTATGTTCTAGGCATCCAACCCTGATCCCTCAATTTTTTTTATGTATATTTGTAGACTAAACCTCAATCCATGATGACGTATAATCTCGCGAGTTGTTAGCAAATTCTTATTTTCCTTTTAAATTAATAAATATATGGAAAAAATCAGGTCTCTGCACAATTTTGTGTAAATTGGTATGGTAAATTCAACACAAATCAAATCAAAATCGAAATTAAAATGATATAAGAAACCGAAGTCGGTATTTCCTTATGGGTTTCACTGTGATTTCACCATTCTCACACCCCTGATCAAAATTGGACTAAATTGACCGATTGACACCCCGAATTTTAGAGCAATTAATATAGAGAAACACACCAATACGATATAGTAAAATGGTATCATACGTACTAATGGGGTTGATAGCTTAGTGGTGAAAATGTCCTCAATTCATCACCGCACGAGTCCGCTTGGTCTTGCAGAAGCGCTATTTGCCGTATGAGAGCTTGTACTGGGTAACGGCAACACCAATTTCATGTGAAGAGGAGAAATAAACACAAACGTGCCAGCGTACGCTACTACAGCGGCTCAGATACGGTCTTAAGACTCTCAACGTCCACGCGCTTTCTTGACATACGGTTCTATATGTTCCTTCGATCTCTGCTTTCTCATCTTCTCTGCGGTTTTACAGATCATAGGGTTCGAAAGTCTCCATCAACCCAGAAACCTCTCTTCAGGAAAGTCATAATTGAAGGAAATTTTTCAAATAAAATCGTTGAAGATGGAGAATTCCAGCTTCATTTCTTGCGAAAAGCTCGATCGGATGGCAAATTGGGTTGGCACGAATGTGGCATCGGCGTTCTTTGCATCGCTGGAGCGGTGTTCTTGCATCAATCTCAGTACCAATGATATCGAAGACGAGGAAGAAGCCAAGGATCGCCCGCTGATGCTCACCAAGCCGATCGTTCACGAAGGCCCTGAGACCAATGATGTCGATAAGCTCCCCGTTTGATCTATTCTTTTGTTTGCTAATTTGTGTCGGTATTCTTCAGTCCTCCCCCGTCTCCTTTATCATGTCTTTGTGTCTTCTTCTATAACATGTGGTTTTGGTTTCTTTGGAGAGAGATTATGATTTGTTAATTGGGTTCTATTTGTACTGTTGTGGATCTTGGCCCCCTCCCCCTTTGTAGAAATTTGGGCTGTTAGTGTTTCTCAATCTTTTGTTTGAACGCAATTCTTCCCTCTGTATTTTGCTATCGGAAGAGCTAATCTGTTCTCTTTAATTCAACTTTGTGGAGTAATGGGGGATTAGGGAGCCGTATTTGAAGCTAATGAATACCCAGAAGTTTAAGCAGATCTTGTTGCCTTTTGTTGTTTGGTTATCGTTTTGCGTTGCAAAGTATAGATTCCTACGATTCTCTGATTTTGAGGGAGTGCATTGAGGATTGAATGATTCGGTAAATTTAGGTCATTTTGAAATCCTTATTGGTCCTGCTTTTTTAGGCATTGGGGGCGAAAAGCCTCTTTTCTTTTGGTTCGAATGAGAAGTGTTCGAGATCATGTTATGTTTTTTGGATGGTGTTGTTTATATTTGGTAATCATAGTTTGGTTTCGTTACATGTTTGGTGTGCGCATTTCTGTGTATTTCCCCCCTGTTTGATGGGGTTTATTCATTCTCATTGACCCATTACATGTTTGGGGAGGATGGGTGGGAGAGATGGGGGTAGTTACTGTACTATTTGTTGAGCTTTATATATTTTCCGTTTATTTTTTTTTTTATTCAGAATCAGCATACTGAATTTGAGTTGGAACTAACAGAGTGAACTTGAAGTTTCTTTCTGACACATATGTGAAGTATACTGATATTATTACTCAACTCAAATTTATCCCAACTAAATGGGTTTAGCTACAATTATCATTTTTCTCCAATCAGCTCAATTCAGAGCCATACTTGTTTCTAGTCCTAAGCTATGCATGTCTTTCCTCACCACTTTTCCTACCATCATTTTAGGCCTATCCTTGGCTCCCTTAGCTCCTTCAATTTGGATCAAGTCACCTCTCCGCATTCAAAGGCCTTTGTTGCACATGTCTTTGCCACCTTAAGCAACTTTCATTCAACTTATCATGTATTGGAACTTCTCCTAAATTAGCTCTAATTTCATCATTCTTTATTTTATCATTTTTTATTTTGTCATTCATCCATCTCAACATCGTCTTTTCAGCCGCACTAAGTTTTTTTATGTATTGTTTCTTCATTGTCAACATTCAGCTCCATACATCATTGTTGGTCGTATAATCATCTTATAATTTTTTTTTTTTTAAAGGAATATGTTGATCACAAAAAACTCCTGATACACCCCTTCACTTCATCCACCCTTTACGGTATCTCCTATCATCAATTTTCACCACTCCACTTTTAGTAATTGTTATTGACATTACGCACCATAGACTTTGTTTTTGTTCTCATGTTAAGACCTTTTAATTCCAAAGTTGATCTCCATAAGTCCAACTTTGTTGTACCTGTTTTATTCCATCCACCAAAACAATCATCAACAAAAAGCATACCCCAAGGGATTTGATCTTGAACGTCTCTAGCCAACTCATCTATGGTTAGTGCAAACAAAAAGGGGCTTAGAGCTGGTCAGCAAACTCAGTACTAGTAATCTTGGATTTGGTTATTTGATGGGCTATGGAATAAGGATTCTACTTTTACGGAAATTGGCCTTATCGAATGTTCATCCATGGTCATCTTTAGACATATGCTGCCACTTTTAAGATTTGTCTTACAACCCTTGTATCTAGGTAGATGTTAAATTATTTATGGTGAATTAAATGCATATGTCAGCTTAACTAAAAGTTTATTTGCTCAGCTAATGAATTATTTTCATCAATTCGTTGCTTGCATCCCATAGTTAGATGCGATATATGGTATTATCGTGACTTGTTTCTACAATGGATGACGATGTGGTGACTATTGAGGAGAAAAGAGATACCCCAAAGGGACTTTTTAGATATTTGGGATCAATCATTAATAATGGTATAGAAAACACCAACAAATACGAAAATTACCTTATGCACATATCCGCACAACATAGATTTAACAAGGTTCACACACTAATGTGGTGTGCTACGTCATCGGGTGAAGAAGAAGATGTTTCACTATGTAGAAGAGAGATTACACCCAAACAATAGCGAGAAAACTCACCCTGAAACCCTAGCTCAAAAAACCCCAAATTACAACTACTTGCTCAACGAGACGATAGTACATTATATGCTCCTCCAAGTCGCGGGTTGATCCATTGGGTCGCAGTCGATTGAATCTCCGGCCTTGGGCCTATTGGCCCAACCCTCTGCTTCCATCACATATCTCAGAAGAAAAAAAATCCCATTCGGGTCACCACCAAAATATGTCGGAGTGGGTTATTCTTCAAAACGGGTCAAGAATTCAAGACAAACTTAACAAATAAAGAAGGCAATATTGATGAGGATGCGTCACATAGAATTAAAATGGGGTGGACAAAGTGGAAAGGTGCATCAAGAGTCCTGTGCAACCAACGGGTCCCTGTAAAGCTCAAAGGAAAATTCTATAGGCCAGTTATACATTCGGCTATGATGTATGGGGTGGAATGTTGGGCAGTTAAGAAGTGGCATGTAGATAAGCTATATGTAGCTGAGATGAGGATGTTAAGATAGGTGTGCATGAAAACAAGGAAGGATAAAGTAAGAAATGAAAGTATTAGAGCGGATTTACGAGTTGCCCTAATTCATGATAAGCTTCGAGAAAGTTGTTGGAGGTGGTTTGGCCATGCTCAACGGAGGCCTACTTATGCCCCAGTGAGGAGGAGTGATCTGATCCAAATAAAAGGATCTAAAAGAGCTAGGGGTAGACCAAAGATGACCATAGGGGAAGTTGTGAGGAAAGATATGCTCAAATTAGGCCTCGTCTCAAGTATGGCCTCGAATAGAGCAGATTAGAGGGCTAGGATCAATGTAGCGGACCCTTTCTAGTTGTGTTCTACTTTGTTATTGTTTTTGTCTTTTGAATCCTTTCACTTCTACCTTTTCTCTTCTCTATTCTTGCTTGGATCCATGTATACGACCCCATTAAGTTGGGATAAGGTTTTGTTGTGACTTGTCTATGAATGTTGAGATCATTCTTTACCCGTGTATGGGTCCAACTGCAACTTGTGTGTTGGTCTCTAATATCACTGATAGACATCTATGTCTTAGTTACATGGCCAGGAAAACTCATATGAGGAACCCACTTGTTTGGGTAAGTAGATATTAATTTTTTTTCTTTCTTTTGCTCCTGTGGATTGGTACGTCTTTCTATAAGTTTTTTAACAATTTCCACAATTCCAAATCATTCTATAAAGGTGGCATTGATCCTGGACTATTTGCTTGAGTTGTTCTGAGAAAGCTTTTTATCGTCGTAAACTTTTAACTCTTTAAGTGTCAGGTGGTTGAAATAGGTTTTGCATATATTTTTTCCTCATTTGCTTAACCTATTTTTTTAGTATGATTCATCCTTCTGTTGCTTTTGGATATCCAAGTTAAGAAGTGTTATTCATTTTTATTATTTCACTTGTTGGAAATGTTGAAAATTGCTATTATTGGATGAGAAAATGGCTGTCTACAGTTTATCAACAGTTGATCTGTTTGTGGGCTTTCGGATTGATTGTGATTTCTCTTCCCCACTCCCCCTATAAACACTCCCTGGATTTGTTATCTGAGTTTCTGTTGAGGAGATATTGTTTGTGTTGATATGGGGTGTTCTCCTTTTTTAAGTCTTGACTCATTGACTTTTTGGGGCCGTATGTTTCCTTCCCAAGCCTCTGGGCCTTGTGCCTTGAATCTTGGTTAAAACTGAATGAGAAAAGGCATTGCAAATTTGAAGTGGCCAGAAGTACCACTTTATCATAATTTCATACTGTTTTATTTTCGGTCCATAATTCTTAGCTATGACAGCCATCCGAATGTTTTTTGAGAAATCCCAATCCGATTGTAGGATCTGTTTACCTTGTCTGTCCCACACTGGCTGTTTGGTAATGGGGTAATGCAGGAGCATGATCACCAGTTACACCACCATTGGATGTGGTTTGGTCTTTTATTGGGCATGTTTTGATAGTATTTGATTATGGGATTTTCTTTCTAAGTGTTTTTATTTGTAATGGGCTCTATTATAAGGACCAACTTTTAGGTCGATTGGGGCGTTTTTTTTTTTTTTTT